>NC_091554.1:9330925-9335925 GCF_042767895.1 Penaeus vannamei
CTCACGCCCTCCTCTCTCCTCTTCTGCAGGAAACCCGCGCCCTCCTCACTCCTCTTCTGCAGGAAACTCATGTCCTCCTCTCTCCTCTTCTGCAGGAAACTCATGTCCTCCTCTCTCCTCTTCTGCAGGAAACTCTCGGCCTCCTCTCTCCTCTTCTGCAGGAAACTCATGTCCTCCTCTCTCCTCTTCTGCAGGAAACCCGCGCCCTCCTCACTCCTCTTCTGCAGGAAACTCGCGCCCTCCTCACTCCCTCCTCTCTCCTCTTCTGCAGGAAACTCACGCCCTCCTCTCTCCTCTTCTGCAGGAAACCCGCGCCCTCCTCACTCCTCTTCTGCAGGAAACTCATGTCCTCCTCTCTCCTCTTCTGCAGGAAACTCATGTCCTCCTCTCTCCTCTTCTGCAGGAAACTCTCGGCCTCCTCTCTCCTCTTCTGCAGGAAACTCATGTCCTCCTCTCTCCTCTTCTGCAGGAAACCCGCGCCCTCCTCACTCCTCTTCTGCAGGAAACTCGCGCCCTCCTCACTCCCTCCTCTCTCCTCTTCTGCAGGAAACCCGCGCCCTCCTCACTCCTCTTCTGCAGGAAACTCGCGCCCTCCTCACTCCCTTTTCTCTCCTCTTCTGCAGGAAACTCTTGCCCTCCTCTCTCCTCTTCTGCAGGAAACTCATGTCCTCCTCTCTCCTCTTCTGCAGGAAACTCATGTCCTCCTCTCTCCTCTTCTGCAGGAAACTCATGTCCTCCTCTCTCCTCTTCTGCAGGAAACTCATGTCCTCCTCTCTCCTCTTCTGCAGGAAACTCTCGGCCTCCTCTCTCCTCTTCTGCAGGAAACTCATGTCCTCCTCTCTCCTCTTCTGCAGGAAACTCATGTCCTCCTCTCTCCTCTTCTGCAGGAAACTCATGTCCTCCTCTCTCCTCTTCTGCAGGAAACTCTCGGCCTCCTCTCTCCTCTTCTGCAGGAAACTCATGTCCTCCTCTCTCCTCTTCTGCAGGAAACCCGCGCCCTCCTCACTCCTCTTCTGCAGGAAACTCGCGCCCTCCTCACTCCCTCCTCTCTCCTCTTCTGCAGGAAACCCGCGCCCTCCTCACTCCTCTTCTGCAGGAAACTCGCGCCCTCCTCACTCCCTTTTCTCTCCTCTTCTGCAGGAAACTCTTGCCCTCCTCTCTCCTCTTCTGCAGGAAACCCGCGCCCTCCTCACTCCTCTTCTGCAGGAAACTCGCGCCCTCCTCACTCCCTCCTCTCTCCTCTTCTGCAGGAAACTCTTGCCCTCCTCTCTCCTCTTCTGCAGGAAACTCATGTCCTCCTCTCTCCTCTTCTGCAGGAAACTCACGCCCTCCTCTCTCCTCTTCTGCAGGAAACCCGCGCCCTCCTCTCTCCTCTTCTGCAGGAAACTCTTGCCCTCCTCTCTCCTCTTCTGCAGGAAACCCGCGCCCTCCTCACTCCTCTTCTGCAGGAAACTCGCGCCCTCCTCACTCCCTCCTCTCTCCTCTTCTGCAGGAAACTCTTGCCCTCCTCTCTCCTCTTCTGCAGGAAACTCGCGCCCTCCTCACTCCCTCCTCTCTCCTCTTCTGCAGGAAACTCACGCCCTCCTCTCTCCTCTTCTGCAGGAAACTCTTGCCCTCCTCTCTCCTCTTCTGCAGGAAACTCATGTCCTCTTCTCTCCTCTTCTGCAGGATTCTCACGCCCTCCTCACTCCCTTTTCTCTCCTCTTCTGGAGGAAACTCGCGCCCTCCTCTCTCCTCTTCTGCAGGACATTCACGCCCTCCTCTCTCCTCTTCTGCAGGAAACTCACGCCCTCCTCTCTCCTCTTCTGCAGGAAACTCACGCCCTCCTCTCTCCTCTCCCACAGGCTCCACGTTGGGCGTCAGCTTATCCCTGGTCATCACATCCGTCATACTCCTGATGGTGAAGTAGTGCTCCGTCAGCGCCCCTCGTCAGGACAGGACATATCGCTCCAGGACTCTTCCGCCGGTGGGACGCTCTGCCCAATCAAGACCAGCTTCTCGTTCCTCCCGGGGCGTTGTGTCTGTCACGCCCTCGCTTCTCTGTACAGACTCGGCCGCGGCAGTCCTTCCCCGGTCCCGCTGACACCCCGCTGGCGTCTCCTCCCCCGCGCGGGTCCTGGAGGGCTTCCGAGAGGAGGAATCCTGTTTCATGGAATATAGGGTATTCCGGTTCTACGTTAGGCTTAAATGTACATAAGACCGAAATAAAATAAAACAAAAACACACAGACGATATTTATAGGACTCATTAAAGCGGCTGAGGCAGGACGCTCCGTGAGAGGGAATTAGCTGTTCCAAATGAATGGTCTCGCGTCACTAATGAAAACGGATACCTCGGCCTCCCAGCGCAAGACGTCGAGGCCCGAGAGGCGGCGTCTTGGGGGCACGGCGGCGGCGGCTCTTGTTCAGACGAACATGCTCAATTTTTCTCTCTCTTTGTCCACTTATTTTCGAGACTGACTGGACCGGACGAGCGTGGATGGGGGGGAGGGGGAGAGGGAGAGGGAATAGGGGGGGAGGGAAGGGGAGAGAGAACAGGGTGGGGAGGGAGGAAGGAGAGTCAAGGTCATGGATGAGGAGTTTCGGTTAATGTGATAAGGGCGTTGAGGGCGCTTGTATAACGGCATCCTCTGTGACGGAGGAGTCGGTCAAATGGTCGTTTACAGCGGTCGAATTTAGGCCCGTACTTAAGAAGCTTTTCTCGGGACCCCCAGCTGTCGGATCAAAAAAAAAAAAAAAAAAAAAAAAACGCGTCGGCTATAAGACTAATGCTGATCGTTATCCTCATTAACGAGCAATGAAGCAAGCAGTCCGACACCAGATTCTCAAACGACCGACAAGCGATCGTGACCGACTTTTTTTTCGTTCACTGTATGTGGTTCCGAGAAAAGTTTCTTCGGTGCGTCTCTCGTTCCCCACTTTCAGCTTCAATATCTTGCTAGCTCTGTCTTTAAGTTGGCTAATTTCCTGTAGCATTGTATATCCACTTAAGAGCCCGCGCACACGAGACACAGTGGGCGGCCGCTTGTTAATGGCCAATGACGATCGGTGGACTGTGAGAAAATAATGGCTGCACATCCGAACACCATCTGGAAAATTATCAGTGTTCGGTTCTATAATTCGCAAATATCAATATAATTAATTAAAAGTTTATTTCATAGATATTGATATTATCATTCTCTGATTTATGAATGCAATCTTCGGTCACACTGCGTATAATGCTTTGATTTACAGTCGAAATAGATTAAGGCCAGGCTTCTTCACCTATCCACTAGTGCGGCGAGAAAGTGGTGGTTAGAATAGACCAAGTGACCACTTTCTGATGGCCGCCACTAAAAAGTGTCTCGTGTGTGGGGACCCATAGAAATACGTGCGTTGCTTTTTACTCAGAGTTCTCTTCCTCTTTTTTCTTTATTTAATACACTTTAATTTTTCTTTCTCCCTTTCTCTCGCTCTCACACGCTCTCTCTCTCTCTCTGTCTCTGTCTCTCTCTCTCTCTCTCCCTCTCTCTTTTTCTCTCTCTCTCTCTGTGTCTCTCTGTCTGTCTCTCTCTCTCTCTATCTCTCTCGCTCTCTCTCCCCCCCCCCCTCTCTCTCCTTCTCCGTCTCTCTCCATTTCTCGCACACACACAGTCCACCAATCCTCCCTCATATCCACCCTTATTCTCTCTCTCATAATGATTTCAATTCTTATGAAACTCCTTCTTTCTCTGCATCTAGAAAATATATATCCATCAGCACAAGAAAAGCCGGGGACATGAACATGTGTATAAATCCCTAATGATAATTTCAACCTTCTAATCTTACAACTTCTGGGCTAGATTTACAAATCCTTATATTTCTTGAATGACTATGATTTTCAGTACGTTCATACCCTCGTCCTGTCTGCCATAGCCAGCCGCTGTAATATTTACTGAAAGCGAAAAAAATGATATGCTTTTATGTTTTGCTAAACTTGCAACACATGAATAGACTCTATCACACGGGCACACAGGAAGCTGAAGGACGGAGGATAAGACCACAAATGGCTTCAGCAAAAACATCCTTAAGCTGAAAAGAAAGATAAAGAAAAAAGATAAAGAGTGCACCACACCTCGCTCACTTGATTCTAGAAAAAAGGTCACATTAGACACAAAGAAATAATAATAATAATAATAATAAAATCACACTACACATTTTTCATTTTGCAAAACGGAAAGAAAAACAAACGATACGAGACCAGATACATAAAGTAACGTGTTTTTACGTAAATTTTACACATACACACACACAAAATAATTCTTTTTATCCTTGGTGATACGAAGATTTTATAAACATTTCCAACCCGTGTTTTCCAGTGGTTCGCATCTGTGCTGAGTGCTACAGTGATATCGTTAATGTATGATTGGGAGTGGAAATATGTAAGTTTAAGATTCACACTCGCTGGTGTGTGGATTCATAGATAGAATCAGTTGTAGGTGATTCTATATCAGTGAACATCATTTTCAAATTTGATTATGGATCTGGAAGTAGTAGAAAGAAAAGAAGAACAAACGTCAAAGAATATAAAGGACAAATACCCTTACACATTACTATTAAGCTTAACCGATGTAGTGTTTAGTTAGGGTAAAAAACCAAGAATTTCTTCCACTGGCATCAGGTTTATTTAGATTTTGAGAAATGTTTAAGTTGAATAATAAAGGCAGGTAAGGAGATGGTACTTGTGAATGTGAAAGGGCTTATGTTATTCGTCGAAATATTGTGTATATAATGTTGTATTCGAACTTAAAAGGTTTATCATATGTAACTCAAGAGTTAATGATAGTTCGCCTAAAGATATTATAGGCTGTACAATTTGGTGTAGTTTATGAAGAAAATATTACATCCTAAGAAGTTTACATAGAGTAGTTTGATGTACATGAATAAAAATAAACATATTTATACACAGGTGTTTCACTTTGACCCGAAGTGGCCGTGTCAAAGAAAAGATATTGATGTAAAATGCTCCCTCTCTCTACATAA
>NC_091554.1:9425925-9428425 GCF_042767895.1 Penaeus vannamei
CAGCTTAGAGGGGAAGTGAAGAACCAAGTGACTTATTCTAGGAAAAGAAAGTAAACAGACAAACCAAACATACAACATTGCAGAGGTTAAGGTAACAGAGCAGTAATATTATCAGAGTTATAATGTGCCTTAAACTTAAACGGGATATGAGATAGATGGATAGATAGATAGAGAGAGAGAATGAGACAAACGGACTGAGAAAGAGAGAGAGAGAGAGAGAGAGAGAGAGAGAGAATGAGGCAGACAGACAGAGAAAGAGAGAGAGAATGAGACAGACAGACAGACAGGCGGAGAGAGAGAGAGAGAATGAGACAAACAAACAGAGAAAGAGAAAGAGAGAGAATGAGACAGACAGAGAGAGAGAGAGAGAGAGAGAGAGAGAGAGAGAGAGAGAGAGAGAGAGAGAGAGAGAGAATGAGACAGACAAAGAGACAGAGAGAATTGGATGGGCTTGTTTAGGGAATCGGAGCTGCCATGGCTCGCTTCCACAGGGTAGGAACCAATGCCTTTAGTGATGGAGCTAATGATGCCAAGCTCAGGGGCCAACTCTCGCATTAATCTTGGTGGGGTGTCGTCAAGGCCCGGAGATTTACGCAGAGCTTTCATTTTCCAATGTTAATAGACCTCGTATTCACACCCCTATCGTTTGGAGGGGTTTGGGGGGTAGTATACCTGTAACTCGATGGTTTGGGCGTGGGGGAAATAGCTTGTTGATAGCTGCAAAGTGGTTGTTGATGATGGCAGTAATGTTTTGGGGTCAGGTGGATATCTCGTTGATTTGGGAGAGGTTTGGGAAAATTTACGAATTATGCTCCTTATGCAACTGTTCCTTGATAAGAGTTCATGGAGATTGCTGTTCATATGTACGTAATGTTTTATTTTTATCCATTTCTGTTTCTCTCTCTCTTTTTTTTTTGAGGGGGGGGGGTCTTTTTTAAGGAATGGAATTTTTTTTACTTGATCCACGACGGATCTTTTAGACTGGTGGCATTAAGAATTCAGGTCAGGATCGTGTGTCTTATACCTTATCCAAACGAACGATTTACTATATAGTCTGGGAATCTTAACAGGACTTTTTGCTCTTTATGATATCGTTTGTGGTTGGTATTTCTCCGGTCGAAGTGCAGCGACACGTCATCACTACTACCTCTAGATTTTGTTGTCATACTCCTACCTGGTATGTTTTTTTCCCATGTGTAGGAGAGGCATACAACCTTTTGAAGAAATTGTGCAGGTGAGCTCACAGTCTGCTACGGTCAGCCAGGAGGGAGAAAACTTTTTTCAGTGTTCTCTGGGTGGGTGGTATATTCCGGGAATTACCATCACACTGATTACAATGAGTCATGATATTAAGGTTGTCGGTAGGTAAACCTTTTGTGTGTGGCTGTGGGATGTTATATGGTATCCTTCTATGGATAGGAACTTTTTTTTAAAACCACGTTCCTATAAGTAGAGCAATATTGATCGTATTTTCTTTGATTAACTATATTTACTCTGAGGCACCAGCATTTGCAAGGCAAGTCTTCGGAAGGGATCCGCTACGTCTTGTTTTAGCAATGAGTTAGAGAATTTTTTTTTTTTAAAGATCCTCAACCGAAACAGTGAAGCGGGCATAATACAGCTCATTTTGGTTTTGTATGTATTCACGGCTTCCACCTCGGGAAAGCCAACGAGGGAAAGTTAACGAGCAGTACATGGTTTTCAGTACATGCGTCTTCTGTGTGCGACTGGCTCTATTTACCTAGATATACCCGCTTGGCACATCTTCGTTCCCTCTTGTTCACCCCTTTTCCATTTCCCTGGCTCTACAAGCGGGTAGTCCGTGGAAATACCCGCTTGGCACATCTTCGTTCCCTCTTATTCACCCCTTTTCTTTTTCCTTGGCTCTACAAGCGGGCAGTCCGTGGAAATACCCGCTTGGCACATCTTCGTTCTCTTTAGTTCACCCCTTTTATACCTGTCTCTTCATCCAAAGTGCGTCTTATTCCTTGTCAATCGCTCTCTCTGATAACAGTGCGTCAGTTATATCCTGCCTTGAAAAGACGGACTGATCCTCTGGTACAGTTGGCGGAGACGGAGAAGGGAGGTGGGTTGCCTCTTCACCTCTTCTTTTTCCTCATATAACTGAGAGTGGGTTGTTCCCTGTGTTGCTTGCCGTTCTCTGTCCTGCTGCCGATGGGAGGTTTGCGTGGGGAGGAAGGAGGGGGGCGGGGTCAGGAGTGGTATGAAAAAGGTGGAAAGGGAATGGGTTGCTCGTATGTCAGTGATGTCCCAATCTGAGAAGAGGTTGAGAAGACCCCATTGAGGATTTAAGGAGCGACGTAGGAGGAATAGAAGGAAATGGTGGCAGGATGTGTCTGGAAAAGGTGTATTATGGAGGAGGAGTGTAGCAAGGAGCGCGGGAGAAGCGTACATAAGGTGTACTGAATACGGTTCTCTCGGCAGTCCTTTTCCATTCCCATTGTTTCTCGTGAGCTGTTTGCCGTTTGATAAGTATTTC
>NC_091554.1:9450925-9453425 GCF_042767895.1 Penaeus vannamei
ATATTTTTTGGGGAAGAAGGAGAGATCAAGAAAAAAAGAGAAAGAGGGTAAGAAGAGAAAAACAGTTGGCGAAGATTTTAGAAGACAAGGTAAAAAAAATATGGACAGACAGAAAGAAATAAAAAAAATGTATATATATATATATATATATATATATATATATATATATATATATATATGTATATATATATATATATATATATATATATATATATAATAATAATAATAATAGTAATAATAATAATCATCATCATCATCATATAAAGGAATTATGAACTAAAAATAGGAGAAATGAAAAAATATATATATATCGAAATAAGATAACATAAAAGAAATAAGAATTTCAAAATACAGCTCAAAAAGAAAAAGGGAAGGAAAGAAAAGAAAAAGAATCGTGTAGAAAGAATTGTTCAGGCGAGAGATAGCCAAGCATTGCGCAACTTTCCTAAGCTCACGAAAGCCAAACACATAATTGTGAGTAATGTATGCTAGCTAATGGTGTATCCAGCCGTACGATCTATTTCTTTTTTCTTTTTCTCTTTAATGGGGAACAAAACACATATATTACCCTTTTTTTGGGTGTGTAGTTTGATGTTTCGATGAAGAAAATAGAGAGAACATATGGTAAGGGATTTGATCTTGGGGAAAGATGATATGTTGCTCTGTGTTATTGTAAATAAATAAAAGATAGATAAATAATAAAGGAAAAAGATAATGATAAAGAAAAACTTTCACTGTGATACTTGTTCTCGTGTAGCTTTCTAAACCGTAGTTTTATAATCGCTTTATTTATATTTATGAAAAAAAATCTTTCTCTAAATGATAATGTGTTTACCTCCAAGCAGTAAAATGTCAACAGTAGCCCCCCTCCCCCCCTCCACTCCCCACTAAAAAGGAATTCCCTCTCATTTCTAATTCTAAAAACTACTTGGAAATAATTTCCAATTCCGGAGAGCTCTGAATCCTTTCGTCATTATTAACAGCCGAAACTAGAAAGCTTTTAAAACGATTTCAGGGTCGCATTTTCTACGGAAGGAAAGTTCGTCAAAAAAAAAAAAAAAAAAATCAATAACGGCGATATAACTTGGACTTCAAGCTTTTAAGAACATTGTACTAATACATCGTGATTGCACACACTAGATATAATACAAACGTTTCGCTCATAATCCTGTTAGAATGTATTACGTGACAATGTGTAGATGTTTTTTTTTTCTTTCTTTTTTTTTGCCTCAATTTGTGATTATCTGAATTTATTTATGTCTACTCTTAATAGCGTTTTTCTAATGTTTTTATTTATTCATTTATTTTTTGATGATGCTTTCTGTTGCTTGTTTATTTCTCCAGTCATAATGATATGTTACCAGAGATAGATAGAGAAATATAAACTGAAAGTAGATAAAGATAGATAGATAGATAGATAGATAGATAGATAGAGAGAGAGAGAGAGAGAGAGAGAGAGAGCGAGAGAGGATTCAAAAAAGGAAGATGAAGAGGAAAAGAAAAAAGAAAAGAATGAAAGAGAAAGAAAAAAAAATGAAAGAATAAGAAAAAGAAAAAAATGAAAGAAAAAGAAAAAAAAAGAATTAAAAAAAAAAAACAAGGAAAAGCCTATAATAAAAAATAAGCATGTGATTCCAGTGGATATGGATTTAAAGATAGACCTCTTAAAGACGAATCAATCGATAATGATAACGATGGTGGATAATCATACATAAATAGTAAAAAAAAAGAAAAAAAAAAGAATCATACGGTAAAACATTGTAAAAAAAATCAAATGCTTATTTCCTTCTTTTCATCATACATTTCTTTTTGAACAAATCAATTTTGGTAAGTAGTACTTTCAAATTACCTTAAATACAAGTCATATCTAACCCCTTTTCTCTTACGAAAGTAATAGCTGAAATGAACGCAGTCGTACATACATATTGAGAAAAACAGTTAAATAAATATTTTTTTCTAAAATATAACATTCCCTCCGCTAAACAAAAATAAAAATAATAACGATCACAACAATAACGGAAACAGTAAAACAACAGCAAGAACCATTATAGCGACAATGATAACAATAATAACAGCGATGATAATTCAAGATAGTAACAACAACAATAGTAATAATGATAATGATATTTGTTATCATTGTTCTTTCTGATAACAATGATCTAATGGTAACAATGATAGTAACGATACTAGTAGTAATGATGATTATGATAATAATGATGATGATAAAGATAATAGTGGTAAAAGTAATAATGATAATAATGATAATGATGGTAATAGTAATAATGATAATAATATTGATAAAAATTAGGATAATAATAACAACAATGATAGCAGTGATAATGATAAAGTCAATAGTAATAATGATAATGATAACAATAATGATGATGATATTGATAAAGACAATAATGATAATGATAATAATGGTGATGATAATGATAATAATAACAATGATAATAATGATGATGATAATGATAATGATAATAATGATAATGACAATAAT
>NC_091554.1:9485925-9488425 GCF_042767895.1 Penaeus vannamei
AGCGCAATGCCTTTTCAAATAAAATACAAAATGCATTGAAGATCATTTGCGTACACGCTTCACGGAAGCTGTTGCTCTATAGTAATATAGATTTGCTACAGCTTCAAAAACTTGTTGAGAATTAAGATTATAATCCTATCTTTCATTTTTTTTCTATTATCATTCATAATAATTCGTCATTACTATTATCATAATTCAGCATCATTTAGCATTACAATCATTACCATTTACATTATCATTTTTATCATAAACATTATAATCATTGTCATTATTATCATAATTATCATTATCAATATCATTATTACTATTTATATCATTATTATTACTCTTCTCATGATTACTATTAATGTTATAATTTTCGTCATCATTACCATTACGTTTATTATTATCATTGTTATTATCACTGTCTTTGTTATTAATATTACTATTATCATAATTATTACCATCATTATCATTATCATTGGTATTACAATAATTAACATTACAATTATCACTACTGTTGTTTTCATTATTACCATCATTATTAATTTCATTATCATTATTATTATCATCATTATTAGCATTTTTGTTATTGATACGATTATTATCAATGTCATTCTTATTCTTATTATCATGATCCTCGCATCACCTTCATCTTCATCATCAACACCACCATGATATCATGATAATGATAATCACTATTATTATTACTGTTGTTGTTATTATAATAATAATAATAATTATTATTATTATTATCATTATTATTATTATTATTATTATTATTATTATTATTATTATTATTATTATTATTATTATTATTATTATTATTATTATTATTATTATTATTATCATTATTATTATTATTATTATTATTATTATTATCATTATCATTATCATTATTGTTATCATTATTATCTTTATCATTATCATTGTCATCAGCATCACCATCGTCATCATCATCACCATCATTATCGTTATCATTATCGTTATCATTATCATTATCATCATTGTCATCATCATCATCATAATAAGAATAAGAATAAAGGTAATAGTAAATACAATAATAATAAAAAAATATTACTATTATTATCATCATCGTCATCATTATCATCACCATTACCATAATTATAATTATTACTCTTGTTATTTTTGTTATTATCATTATCATCAACATTATCATCAATAGCCTGACCGTTATTATTATTATCATCATTATTGATATTAATATTATTATCAGTATTATAATTTTCACTATAATCATCAGCAATTATATTAGTAGTAGTAATAAATAACAGTAGTAGTAGTAGTAGTAGTAGTAGCAGTAGTAGTAATAGTATTAGTAATACCATCCTCATCATTATTGTTATTATTATTATCATTCCGATTATTATTTTCATTATCATTACTATTATTATTATCATTATTATTATTATCATTATCATTGTTATTATTATCATTATCAGTTATTATCATTATCATTACTATTATCATTATCAACATCATTCCTATCATATAACACATTACCATTATCATTATTATCATTATTATCCTCATCAATTTTATTGTTATTATTATAATCATCGTTTCTATCATTACTCTCATTCTCATTATCATCTTGATGAATTGTGGTAATTTGTTCATCATCTTTTAGTGTTGTTTGAGTGTCTTTTCAATTTTCAATTTCATTAACATTCTAGCAATATAAAATAAAACAGCATTTCTTAGTGCCGTAAAGACATGTGTGTACTCTTGATAGGTATATACTTGAAGTTTTGATGATATTGAAACAACGCAGAAATGTAATCTTATGAATGGTGACGTAGAATATATGAATAGATAAATACATATTTATTTTATGGATGTATGTTTATCAATTATGAAATATATGTTTATCAGTTTTCAAATTCATCTGATATACGTAGATATATACAATCGACGCATTCTTATGGGATCAACATATTTACTTTCATATAAAAATTGTCTGCAATTGAAGCGATAGAGTGTGTATTAATGCAAACGGTAGAACAAAACCTTTGCAACGAAGATACTCTCGCTTCACCGTGAACCAAAGCACCAGACAGACACAATGGAAGAAATTACGTTTTTTTTTTTTTTTTTTTTTTTTTTTTTGACTAACTTTTGCAAGTTGGAGAAGACTGAGACTTTCCAATCTTTGATATTGTTTCCTCTTTTCTTTTCTTTTGTTTTAGTGTTTCTTTTTATTTTTTTTCACATTATCTATTGTTTTTTTTTTCTTTTCTTTTCTTTTTTTTTGCGATCACATTGTATTTTCCTCGTTCATATTTTCATTATGTGTTTTGTGAACGTCCTGGGCGAGCAGAAATATTAATCATAATTAAAGAAGAGGTTTTCTTTTAGTTCAGCTTTTGAGTGATACTTTAAATGGAAAATAAAGAGTTGAAAATAAGTAAACCCTTTCTAGATGAAAAATAAAGATAAAACAAAAGTAAACCATTTTAAGACGAAAAATAAAGATAAAACAAAAGAAAATAAACCATTT
>NC_091554.1:9500925-9508425 GCF_042767895.1 Penaeus vannamei
GTTAAAATATGCATTAAAAGCTGTAAAGAAAATGTCTGAAACGTTCTGGCTAAAACCATAATGAAAACTCGTTTCCAAAATAAAGAATTTAAGTGAAATAGCCATAAAACGCAAGTAAAGATTATAACTTTAAAAAGATAATAATAATAGTGTAAAAAGCCAAGTCTTGGAGGACAGAGAACTTACAGTTATTAATAATTAAATACTACGTTATTTGAGAAAGATGTTTTATAGATAACTGAAAAGATACTCTAGTTAAACCAGAAATATATAAATATCAGAATATCCTGACTTATCAACTTATTAACATTCCTTGTATATTGTTGTAGCCTTCTGGTAAACCTTTCCTTTGTTTACAGTAAAGATAAGTAAATAAAAAAATAAATGCTGTCTATTAATAAGGTAAATACAAATGGTTGCTTCGATAAAAGTTAGTATTAAAATAATCCCAAAAAATCATACTAATAAGAATAGATAAGAGTTCTGTTATTATTACTCAAGATGTAACTTGTTAAAGAGGATTATACATCATGCCATGAATCCTACGTATTTATATTTATTAGATTAGAAATTAAATTGATATTAATGTTAGTGGAAATCTGAACTGCCATCACCACCACATCTATTGAATGCATTTTAGATAATATTTCTAAATCTATGGTAATTCTTGTTCGTTATGAAATATGAGAGGCGGAAGTTCACTGTAAATATTTAAATAGATAGGCAGACAGATATATGACATATAGAAAGATTTATTGTGACGGAGAGACGGAGAGACAGAGAGACAGAGAGACAGAGACAGGGAGACAGAGAGACAAAAAGACAGAGAGACAGAGAGACGGAGAGACAGAGACAGAGAGACAGAGAGACAGAGACAGAGAGACAGAGAGACGGAGAGAGGGAGAGACAGAAAGACAGAGACAGACAAGTAGAAAGACATATACGGAGATAAGGATCGATAGAGATAGAAAGAAAAACAGAAAAAGAAAGGGAGGCAGAATTACCAGAACAAGATCAAAATAAAACGAGAAAAACTAAAACAAGTAACAGTAAAATTAATTAAACAAGGTACAAAATGGCTGTGGACAGTGATAAAAAAGACAATAAGAAGGGTAGTAAATGAAAATATAAGATAAAATGGAATAGATGGATAATTAAAATAAATCAAGACGTTTATTTATAGATTAATAGATGAATGAGAATGAGTGAACGAATAAATAAAGAAATGCAATATGCAAATTGATAATTTTATGAATGAAAAGTTGAAACGAACAAAGACACAAAGCAAAAATACAAACAAATGCAAAAACATCATCAAAATACACAAAAATATCGAGCAAATACAAACTAGGCGTAAAAAATCACAAATGAAAAAAGACAAGGAAAGAGAGAACAACAAAAATACATATAAATAAATAAATCCACGAAAAAAAACAATTAGACAAATCAAAACAAACAAAGGCAAAAATAAACAAAAGCAAATCTTAAAAACAACAAAAATACAAGTAAACAAACGGAACATAACTTTAAAATTCAACAAACAAACCTAAAAGATCAAAATGCACCAAAGACAAAAGAGGCACAAGTAAACAAGACACACAGACAAACCAAATCAAAACAAAAAGGCACAAATAAACAAAAGAAGCAAGTCATCAGACAAACAAAAAGAAACACAAGTAAAACGAAATAAACCTTGAATAGACAAACAAACCCAAAAATCTAAATACACCAAAACAAACACGAAGACAAATCAAAACAAACAAAGTCACAAATAAACAAAAGAATCAAATCTTAAAACAAAAAGAAAAACAAAAACAAAAACAAAATAAGTAAAACGATATAAACCTTGAAGAAACAAACCCAAAATTCAAAATATACCAAAAACAAACACAGACAAATCGAGACAAACAAAATCACAAGTAAATAATAAAAAAAAAGATCTCACGACAAACAAAGTAAAACTAAACAAACCTTGACTAAACAAACAAACCCAAAGATCAAAATACACCAAAAAACAAACCCACACAAATCAAAACAAATAAAGTCACACGTAAACAAAAGAAGCAAATCTCAACACAAAAAAAAACAAAAAACAAAAACAAAAAACAAGTAAAACTAAACAAAACCCTTGACCAAACAAATCAAGCCAAAGATCAAAATAAACCAAAAACAAACACACAGACAAATCAAAATAAACAAAGTCACACGTAAACACAAGAATCAAATATCAAGACAAAAAAAAAACAAGTAAAACAAAACAAAACCCTTGACCAAACAAATCAACCCAAAGATCAAAAATACACAAAAAAAGCAAACACAGAGACGACCCAAATCAACAACAACCGGCCAGAACTCAACCCCGAATAACAGTGCAATAATAGGGGTTATAGCGACCGGTCTGTCTCTTACGGAAGAGCTCAGCGCTGCAACAGGATGACTGATGTTATCAATAAAGAGATAATTACGTCGAGGAATGGAGTTGATGACGCCAAGTTGGAAGGATAAACGGGATGACTGATGTAATACAGGCGGTCGTAAAGTCGAGGGTGGGGTAGGGGGGGGAGGGAGAGGGGGAGGGGAGGAGAGGGGGGGAAGGAGAGAGGGATGCGGGACTGAGGTTTGAGATGCGGCGAGGTACGGGGTGTGTGGTGTGTATGGGGGTGTATGGTGGTGTGGTGTGTGGGTGTGGTGTGTGGTGTGGGTGTGGTGTGTGTGTGGGTGTTTGGGGTGTGGTGTGTGGGTGGGTGTGGTGTGTGGGTGAGTGTGGTGTGTGCGGTGTATAGGGGGATGTGGGTGAGGGGGTGTGGTGTGTGTGGTTAAGTGGGGTGTATGGGTGGATGTGTGTGGATGGATGTTGTGTGTGGTGTATGAGTGGATGTTGTGTAGTGTATGGGTGGATGTGTGTGGGGTATGGATGGCTATTGTGTGTGGGTGTGTGTGTATGGCTGGATGTGTGTGATGTATAGGTGGATGTTGTGGGTTGGTGAGTGTGGTGTATGGGTGGATGTATGGCGTATGGCTGTATGTGTGGTACTGGATGTCGTATGTATGTGTCTATGCTGTATAGAGATCTGCAGCATATGGGAATTTGTTCAATTGGGAGTCTGGTGTAAGAGGTTTCTGCCATGCACGGGTTATTGCCTATGAATGTCTGTATATCCTCGACGCCTTCGGTAAATAGATAGCTGTAGTTCATAATTGCTTGACCCTTATGTACGCCTTATAGGATGTGACTTCCTGTTAGTTTGATGCCTCTTGTTTATGGATATCTGTAGTGTACAAATTCCTATAGTGTATAGATACCTGCAGTACATGGATGTCTCTGGTATATGGATATCTGCTCTGTATGGACACCAATAGTATGCGAATACCTGTAATTTATGTGTCTATAGTGTAAAGATTCCAGCAGCATATGGATGTTGTAGCATCAGTGCAGAGAGGCTGTGTTGATGTCTGTTATACATAGGTTCTGTAGTGTATGTAGACTCAACAGTGCAAATGTTAGTCATATATGATAACACGAGAACACGTTATTTTCGAAAAGAAGAACTGGATGATGAGAGACAGTCACTTACATAAACACGAAAATAGCCTTACTGAAATACAAGCATAGATGGCTAGCTGGGTAAAGAGAGGGAGAGAGAGTTAAAGGGAAAGAGAATGCAGGGCATGAGAGAGAGATATAAAAGGAAATGAGGAAGCGATAAAAGGAGTGAGAGAGAGAGAAGGAGAGAGCGATAGATGGAGAAAGAAAAAAAGAGAGAGGGGGGAGTTAAAGGGAAAGAGGGGGAGCTAAAGGGAATGAGAGAGAGAGAGGGAAAGATAGATAGATAGAGAGAGAGAGGGTGAGAGAGAGCCTGTCTCACTACAGCACTGATAAGATTCTTCAAAGCATCGTATCAATCCAGAGGGTTATTAGCAACACACTAAAAGATCCATAATATACAATGAGGTGCTTGTGAGATAAGATATAGAAAAGGAAATTAAATAAGAAGAGAAAAGAAAAGAGAAAGAGTGAAAAGGAAAAAAAGAGAGAAAATAAAACGAAAGAAAGCAAAAGAATAATAAAAAAGAGGCGATGAGAAAAGAAGAAAAAAGAAAAAAACAAAACAAAATAGAATAATAACAAAATCAAATAATAACAAAAGAAAAGAAAAAATAGACAAAATAAAAATAGAATAAAAGAAGAGGCAAAGAAAATGAAAATGAAAAAAGGCACACAGAAGCTCCTCCCGAAAGGCAAAAAGTTTTCATCCCTCACCTTCTCTCTCTCTCTATCAGCACCGGACAAAATCCCAGAGGAGCGTCCATAATAAAATCAACTCGCCTCGACCCAATACAGGATATAACAAAAATCGCTCCCGTCGGCTAGGAACCCCCGCCCCCCTCCCCCCTTCCCATGCCCCCCGCCCCCCCTTCCCCCTCCCCCCGCCCCCCCGCCCCCTTCCCCCTTCCCACGCCCCCCCCGCCCCCTCCCCCCTTCCCACGCCCCTCCTCCACCCCTCCTTCGGCCGACCGTCTCTCTCAAAGGACTCGAAAACTTATTTCTGGATCCTCCAAAGTCATTACACTTGCCCCGACGAGAGTGTAAGTGTCCCAGGGCTGTGTGGGGAATGCCCCCTGAGGACCCGGTGCTGAAAGGGACCGGTGGGGGGCGAGGTGGGGTAGCGGGGGGGGAGGGTTTTGGGGTAGCGGAGGGTGGGTTTTGGGGTAAGGGGGGGAAGGGGGTGAGGAAGGAGGAAGGGAGGAGGAAGGAGGAAGGGAAGAGGTGGAAGGGAGGGAGGTAGAGTAGCGGAGGGAAGGTTTTGGGGTAAGGGAAAGGGAGAGGGGGGGGGATGAAGGAGGGAAGGTGGCAGAAGAGGAAGAAGGGGGAAGGGGAAAGTTGGAAGGAGGGAGGGATAGGGAGGGGGAAAGAAGGAGGAGGAGAGAGGGAGAGAGGTAGGGACTTGTGGTAAGGTGAAGGGAGGAGGAGAAGTGAGTGGGCGGAGAAATGGAGGAGGGAAGATGGGATAAGAGGGAGAGAGGGGGGAAGAGGAGAGGTGGGAGAGAGGAGAGGAAGAGGGGGGAAGGGGAGAAGTGAGAGGGGGAGAAGGGCAGAACTGGGAAGGGAAAAGGAGGGGGAGAATACGTAGAGAAGAGGGAGAAGAAGAAGAGAAAGAGAGGGAGAAGAATAAAAAGAGAGAGAGGGGCGGGAGGAGGAAGCCAGCTGAGAGGGAGAGAACAGTACACAATACTACGGTAACGCGCCATAAAAGGTCAGTCATTCATAATTCATAATTCTCGAACGTTTGTTTTAGATGTAAACGCTAATAAAGGTTGACTCGTGAAATAAGATATTTATCAAGGCATAAACAGACTGCATGCTTGCAAATCAAGATAAACACTTGCATACATATACCTACAATCTCTCTCTCTCTCTCTCTCTCTCTCTCTCTCTCTCTCTCTCTCTCTCTCTCTCTCTCTCTCTCTCTCTCTCTCTCTCTCTCTCTCTCTCTCTCTCTCTTTCTCTCTCTCTCTCTCTCTCTCTCTTTCTCTCTCTCTCTCTCTCTCTCTCTCTCTCTCTCTCTCTCTCTCTCTCTCTCTCTCTCTCTATATATATATATATATATATATATATATATATATATATATATATATATATATATATATATGTGTGTGTGTGTGTGTGTGTGTGTGTGTGTGTGTGTGTGTGTGTGTGTGTGTGTGTGTGTGTGTGTGTGTGTGTGTGTGTGTGTGTGTGTGTGTGTGTGTATGTATGTATATATGTATGTATATATATATATATATATATATATATATATATATATATATATATATATATATATATATATATATATATATATATATATTAAGGAGAAAAATTAAGAAAAAAACAAAAGATAAACTAAAATGTAAAAAAATAGCGAAAATAAGACAATGTATAAAAGAATCTTGAAAGAAATGGTTGATAAAAATAAAGAGAAATACTTTTATGGTAACGAAAATAAAAGAAAACATAAAGAAAAGAAGACAAAAAGAAAATCCAACTCAGAACTAAATCTCCTGCTGCAAGTTGTAAACATGGTAAACTCCTGAAACATTACGGAAATGAACTTGTATTATTTGCAAACTCTTTTTGAACCTCGTGTAGCAAGCAAAGTCCCTTCTAAAAATAAAAAAGACTAAAATAAAATAAGAAAAAGGAAATGAGAAGATGACAATAATAAACATAAAAACGTGATGAAGAATCTAACAAATTGAACATAAACAGAATTTTTTTTTAAATAGACAACAAACTAAAAACATGAAGTAGAATCCAACAAATTGAACATGCATTTTTTTCCATTCCTTCTTTTGGATAAGGAATTAAGGAGGGAGGGGGGGAAGGGGGGAGGGAGGGTAGGTACTTAATTGAAGCCCTCCGTCCCTGATTGGTTCCCGGCAGCCCATAAAACCAGGTGACCAATAAGCTTTCAGAATCATTTTGGCGGCTTCGTGTCTGGGCGTAAGTTTCCTCGTAAATAACCCGCGGTCGCAGTGCCAACGGAGGCACGAACTCGCGATGCACACACGCCCTAGGGGGGAGACCAAGACGTTCGCCGCTGATCGACGCCTTCTGCAGGGGGGCCATAAGGTCTTAATTCGCCTGTTAAATCTGTCGGTGGGTCCGCCTGCAGGAGGGTTCGTAAGGGTGGAATAAAAATGCATAGAACTCACGTCGCTCCAGCAGATTGTGTCAGGGCGGGTAGAGCCTCGAGGCAAATCGGGGCTGGGGGGGGGGCGAGGGGAAGGGAGGGGAAAGGAGAGCAGAGATGGTGGGGGAAAAAGAGAGACGAGAGGGAAAGGTGGCGAGATAAGGGGGAAGGAGAGGGAGGTGGGGAAGGGAGTGGACAAGGAGAGACGAGGGGAAAGGAGGAGATAAGGGAGAGGGGAAGGGAGAGGAGATGGGGAAGGGAGCAGACAAGGAGACGAGGGGAAGGGAGGAGATAGGGTCAGGCGAGGGGAAGGGAGGGGAAAAGTGGTGTAAGAAAAGGAGAGACGAGGGGAAAGGAGGAGATAAAGGGGAGGAGGGGAGATGAGGGTAAAAGAGAGACTAGGGGAAAGGAGGCAGGAAGAGGGAAGGAAGGGAGATGGAGGGAAAGGAGAGAAGGGGAAGGGAGTGGAAAAGGAGAGACGAGGGGAAAGGAAATAAGAGGGAAGAGGGGAAATGAGAGGAGAGGAGGGAAAGGAGAGACAAGGGAAAGGAGGCGAGATAAGGGGGAAGGAAGGGATATGAGGGGAAGGGAGCAGAGATGAGGAGAAGGAGAGGAAATGAGGGGAAAGGAAAGGAGAGGAGAGGATGAAAGGAGGCGAGATGGAAGGAAAGAAGGGGTGATAAGTGGAAAGGAGAGGAGATAAGGGAAAAGGAGGGAAGATGAGGGGAAAGGAGAGAAGGTAAAGGAAAGGAGATGAGGAGAAAGGAGGGAAGGTAAAAGGAAAGGAGAGATGAGGGGAAAATAGGAGAGACGAGGGGAAGGGAGA
>NC_091554.1:9528425-9533425 GCF_042767895.1 Penaeus vannamei
TGATAATGATAATAATAAAAAATAATAATGATCATAACAATAACGTAAAATAATAATAACAATGATACAACGACAGCAAAAACAGTCATCATAACAACCAATCACTCAGGAAACAAAGACATGACACGCACTTTTGCCGAGGTCATTAAGCCCGGGTTAATTACCTCCCACCAGGACCCCTTCGCGCCGTAATGATCAGCGCCGCCGCCCTCTGAGCCTCGCCGTCGTCGCTCCATTTGTTTCCATCGCGCAGCCCAACCTTCCCCCCCCCCCCCCACCCCAACCCCCACCCCCAAACCCCTACCCCCACCCCCACCCCCTCGCACCGTCACTCCGACACCGGAATAATACATTTCCCCCCCATTCCCCCCCCCCCACCCCCGCATTCCCCGAGGTGTCATTAAATCATTGCGCTTAAGATGATGAATCGCGGGGGCCTTTTCTCCCAAGGATCAGGGGGGAACCGGAGAGGATCTGGCTGCGAATCTGCGGAGGGATGAGCCGGAGGACATTCTTCTTGCGGGGCGGAACGTCACCCGGAGGAGGGGGGGTGGGTGGGTGGGGGTGGGTGGGGGGGTTGGGGGATGGGAGAGGGGCGGAGCGGCGCTCGCGGGCTCTGGCCTCCGTGTTCATGCATGTATATGGAGATGAATATATGTACACACACACACACACACACACACACACACACACACACACACACACACATACACATATATATACACACACACACACACACACACACATATATATATATATATATATATATATATATATATATATATATATATATATATATATATATATATATATATATATATAAATATATATATATATTTATATATATATATATATATATATATATATATATATATATATATATATATATTTATATTTATATATATATATATATATATATATATATATATATATATATACACATATATATACCTATATGTATATAGATATATGTAAAAGCATACATACATGTAAATATATACATGTATACACACACAGACATATATACATATACACACACACACACACACTCACACACACACACACACACACACACACACACACACACACACACACACACGCATACACACACACATGTATATATATATATATATATATATATATATATATATATATATATATATATATATATATATATATATATATATATATATATATATATATATATATATATATATGCATATATGTGTATATATATATATATATATATATATATATATATAGATAGATAGATAAACATATATATATATGTATGTATATGTATGTATATGTATATATATATATATATATATATATATATATATATATATATATATATACATATATATACTTATACATATACAGTATATACATACACACACACAACAAACAAACAGTGAGAGAGCCACTCACATAAGGAGGGAAACAAACACACACTGGCAGTGATATGGACCATAGCTAGATTGTTATTGCGCCATCAACCCCCTTGGCTTAGGGAGTCAACCACAGTCCTCTCCTTTTCATATTTCTTTCTCTCTTTTCGTACTGCCTGTCTCTCCCTCCCTTGCTCTTAACTTCCCCGTTCTTCCTTCCCTATCGGTTCTGTCTGAATGTATAGATCTATAGATAAACATTTTGTATTCGAAATCGGGAGTGGAAAGGATTATTTATCCTTCTTTTGGTCGTCGGAAAAGGAAAATGTTCTAAAGTATATATATATATATATATATATATATATATATATATATATATATATATATATATATATATATATATATATATATATATATATATATATATATATATATATGTATATATATATATATATATATATATATATATATATATATATATATATATATGTATGTATATATACATATATATATTGGAAGTAATGTATGTCGTGTAATAAGTAGACAGATATTCGTTGCGATTTGCCTCTAGATATAACTGGCCCTTTTTGTCATTATAATGAGATGAAAAACGCTGATTGGAACAAGGGGGAAGCACAGTATTAATCTGCAAATCATGAAATTTCTGTGAAAGGAAAATCACCAAGCAAATATTCGAAATAATCTGATAGATCATTCATTCGGGAACACCCAAACTTTGCAATATATTTTTTCCTAATAATCTCTAATCATATTTTCAAAACGCATTTTTTATATGTCTCTCAACTCGATTCCATGACGTACAAATGATCACTGTTGTCGATTAAGTACCGTATTTTTCCCCTTAGGACTGGCACTATACATCGAGGGCCAAGAAAGGTCATTGTACAGTGCCACAACTCCCTGGTAGGTGTGGGGCAGCGAGGAGGCGATGGCAGGATAGGAAGGCGTGGGAGGAGATGCTAGAGAGAGGAGTCCTTGTGAAGAAGAGGCGAGAAAGCAAACACAGGATAGTTCCTTTTGATCTTATCATCTGAAAAAGGTGGCTAAGGTAATGCTTAAAACGCCAAGTATTAGGGCTGTCGTTGATTCCTGTAATAGTTTCATGTGCTCTCTCTCTATCTATCTGTCTATCTGTCTATCTATCTATTTATCTATCTATCTATCTATCTATCTATCTCTATCTATCCCTATCTATCTATATCTTCCCCCTTCTCTCTCTCTCTCTCTCTCTCTCTCTCTCTCTCTCTCTCTCTCTCTCTCTCTCTCTCTCTCTCTCTCTCTCTCTCTCTCTCTCTCTCTCCTCTCCCTCCCTCTCTCTTATACACACACACACACACACACACTCACACACAGACACTTATGCACATACACACACACACACTCTCTCTCTCTCTCTCTCTCTCTCTCTCTCTCTCTCTCTCTCTCTCTCTCTCTCTCTCTCTCTCTCTCTCTCTCTCCCTCCCTCTCCTCCTCCTCCCTCCCCTCCTCCCTCCCTCCCTCCCTCCCTCTCCCTCTTTCTCTCCTTTCTTATGTGGAAGAACATTTTTTTTTTTCACATCAAAAGAACACGGATGTGTTAAATCCTGTTTGTCTGTTTAACAATTCATCTATTTTAAACATGACAAAGTGTCAATATTAATATTTCATTTCTTTATTTGTTTTCAGTTTGAGACGTGACACAACCGTTTTCTCATATTATACCATCTGTCAAATTTATTGTGTGCATTGAAAATTTTACGTTATATATATATATATATATATATATATATATATATATATATATATATATATATATATATATATATATATATATATATATTATCCTCTCTTTCTTTCTTTTCCTTCTTTTCTTTCCTTTCCTTTTAATTTTCTTTTCTTTTCTTTTCTTTCTTGTCTCTTACTTTCTTTCTTTTTTCTTCCTTCCTTTCTTTCTTTCTTTTCTCCTCTTCATTTTCATAGTAATAAAAATCAAATTATTCCAAAGACTGTTTCCTGATCGCATGTTTGTGAAATATAATTAGCACCTTAATTAAGAGCCTAATGTCATTTGCTTCCTACTTTTGTAATAATGATAATAAAGGTATAAAGTAATCAACTCATCATAATATATTAATGGTGATAGCAATTTTGTTATTGTCATTACTGTATCTTTATTATAATTCATCTTTATTATTTCTTATCGTCATTAAGTTTATCATTATTATTATTATTACTATTATTATTATCATCATCACTGTTATTATAATCATTACATTTATCATCATGAATATGATTATTATCCTTATAATGATTATGATCATGATGATTATCTGTATTATTGTTATTCTCAATATTATAATTATTGTTATTATTATTATCATTATTATTATTATTATTATTATTGTTGGTGTTGTTGTTGTTGTTGTTGTTGTTATGGTCATTATTACATTAATGAAAATGATTATGATAATTATAATAACAATAACAATAACAACGTTAACAATAATATTGATAATGATAATAATAATAATAATAATAATAATAATAATAATAATAATAATAATAATAATAATAATAGTAATAATAATAATAGCAATGATGATAAAAAAATAAGAATGATAATAACAATAACAATAATAATAATAATAATAATAATAATAATAATAATAATAATGATAATGATAATATAATAATAATTACAATAATAATAATAACGATAATAGCAGTATTGATGATAATAACAGTAATAATATTGATAATAAAAATGATAGTTACAATAACACAATAATAATATTAATGATAATAATGATAATAACAGTGATAACAGTAATGATACTAAATGATGCTGCTGCTGCTGCTGCTGATGATGATGATGATGATGATAATAATAACGATAATAATAATATTAATAATAATAATAATAATAATAATAATAACAATAATAACAATGGTAATAGTAGTCGCAGTAGTACTAATAGTAATCGTAATAATACTAATGATAATTATAATGAAAATGATAGCAATAGTGATATCAATGGTTCTAATGTCAATAATTATAATATTACTGATGATAATGTTAATAACAATAATAATGATAATAATTATAACAATAATAATTAGAATTATAATAATAGGTATAAGTGATAATGGTAATATTAATGATAATGATAATAATAATGATAATAACAACAATAATAATAACAATATATATATACATAAATAAATGAATATAGATAGCTAATAATGCTAATAATAATGGCAATGGTGAAACAATAATCATAATAACAAAAGTAGTAATAAAGGTATTAATAACAATGATAATAATAATAATAATAATAATAATAATAATAATAATAATAATAACAAAAAAATAATGATAACCAAAAATAATATTAATTAACAAAAAATAATATTTACGACAAAAATAATAATAATAATAAAAAGAATAGTAATGATAACAATAGTAATAATGATGATAACAATAATGATAATAATAAAGATAATAACAGTGAAATTAATATCAAAACTATTATTATCATTATCAATAATAACAGTCATATTAACAATGACAGTAACAAAAATGATTATGATTATGACAATATCTATGAT
>NC_091554.1:9551152-9553652 GCF_042767895.1 Penaeus vannamei
TTTTTTTTTTCCTTTTTTTTTTTTTTTGAGTTTGTGTTTGTGTGTGTGTGTGTGTGTGTGTGTGTGTGTCTGTGTCGGTGTGGTTGTGTGTGTGTGTGGGGGGGGGGGGGTGCGCGTGTGTGTGATTATGTGTGTGTGTTTTGTAACTTTTGTGCGTGTGTGTGTCTTTGTGTTTGTGCGTGTTATGTATGTATGTGTGTGTCTATGTGTGATCTTGTCTCTGTGTGTGTATGTGTCTCTTTCTGAGTGTGCATGTATTTGCATACGCACATGCGGGAGTGATTATATGAAGGAAAATTATGTTTTAAATGATATGAACGATGAAAAAATTATAAGAAAATCACTTTGCATTCACAACAATGCCCTTGATAAAAGCATGTAATTATCTTGCTGTAATACTCCAAAAAAAAGTTTAATAACGAGACAACAGAACTACAAAAATAAATAGATTAAGGCCAACAAAAATATCTAGACTGATGGTAAGGACAAAATTGATGATAAAAGTGATATCATTATCTCAAAGATTTATGATAATCTTGATTATAACAATAAGAATGAGAGCAGAAGCAGCAACAACAATAATGATGATAATATTGATGATAATGATTATAGTGATAATGATAATGATAGAATAATGATAATGATGATATTAATATATTAATAATGATGATATTAATATATTAATAATGATAACGATAATGATAACAATGATGATAGTGAAATGATAATGACAATTTTAATGTTAATGATGATGATAATAATAACAACAACAGCAATGGTGATACTGTTAATAGATACACTACTACTACTACTACTACTATGATAATGATTGCAATAGAAATGATGATAATGATACTAAAAATGACAATAATGGTACTAATAACAAATGTGATAATAATAAAAATAATAACAATAATGATAATAACAAGAATAATAATACTGGTAATAATGACAATAATAATAATAGTAGAAATAATAGTGATAATGAAAATATAAATAAGAATAAATGATAATGATGATAATAGTAATGATGATAGTAATAATGATAATGAAAACAATAATAGAAATAAAAATAATGATAACAATGATATAAATAATGATATTAACAATAACAACAACAATAATGATAATGATAAAGATATCAGTAATAATGATAATAATAACAGTATTAACTAAAAGCCAGATTATAATACAGAAGTAAATTTCAATGGTGTCTTTAGGCTAAAACATATAACTCTGGTAAAAAGTTAATAACTCATAACTTCATAACTTTTTTAGTTATCCTACTAACCATGAAACAAACAAACAAACAAACTACCGAACTAATTAACTTACCAACGCTACCGAAGCCATAACTTCCTTTGTGGAGATAATTATAATGTTAAAGATGATGATAACAATAATAATGATAATAATAGTTATGATTATAATACTGATAACAATGAGGATAATACTAATAAGTATAATGATAGAGATAATAACAACAATAATAATTGTAATGATAATGATATTGATAATAGTAATTACTATAAAAGTAATGATAATCATGTGAACAACGGTAATAATCATAAAATAATAATGATGAAAATTATAGCAATGAAAATAATAACAACTGATAATGATAAAAATAATATTAACGATGATATAAAAAATAGTCATGAATATGATAATAATGATAATATAAGTAAAATGATAATGATAATAATGATAATGATAATAATTATGATAATAATATTAATAATAATAATAATATTGATAATAATAATAATTTAAAAAAATGATAATGATAACAATAGAAATAATAATAATGATAATAATAATACTAATAATAATAATAAAGATAATAATAATGATGATAATTATAATAATAACAATAATAATAATAATAATAATAATGATAATAATAATAATAATAATAATAATAATAATAATAATAATAATAATAATAACAATAATAACAATAATAATAATAATAATAATAATAATAATAATAATAATAATAATAATAATAATAATAATAATAATAATAATAATAATAATAATAATAGTGATAATAATAATGATGATGATGATAATAATAATAGCATTAACAATAATGAGGATGATAATGATGATGGCAATGATGAGAATCATAATAACAACGATAATACTAATAACAACAACAACAATGATAAAGATTATGATAATGATAATGATAATAATAATGGTAATAATAATAATAACAATAATAATAATGATAGTAATAATAAGAATAAGAATAAGAATAAGAATAATGATAATAAGAATAATAAGGATAATAACAATGACAATAATGATAATGATAATGATAATGATAATTATAAGAAAGATAATAACAAAAATTATATTAACACTAATGATAACATATACTGATAATCATGATAACAATAATGATAATGATAATGATAACAATAATAATGATATTAATTATCATAATTATGATGATAATAATGATTATAATGATGATAATAATAACAGTAAT
>NC_091554.1:9576152-9586152 GCF_042767895.1 Penaeus vannamei
TTCCTTTTTTCCTTCTTTCTGCTCTCTCTCTCTCTCTCTCTCTCTCTCTCTCTCTCTCTCTCTCTCTCTCTCTCTCTCTCTCTCTCTCTCTCTCTCTCTCTCTCTCTCTCTCTCTCTCTTTCTCCCTCTCCCTCTCCCTCTCCCTCTCTCTCTCTCTCTCTTTCTCTTTCTCTCTCTCTCTCTCTCTCTCTCTCTCTCTCGCTCTCTCTTTCTCTCTCTCTCTCTCTCTCTCTCTCTCTCTCTCTCTCTCTCTCTCTCTCTCTCTCTCTCTCTCTCTCTCTCTCTCTCTCTCTCTCTCTCTCTCTCTTTTTATCTCCCCTCCCCCACCTTTCTCTCTCTCCCTCTCTCTCTCTCTCTCTTTCTCTCTCTCTCTCTCTCTATCTATCTATCTATCTATCTATCTATCTATCTATCTATCTATCTATCTATCTATCTATCTATCTATCTATCTATCTATCTATCTATATCTATCTATCTATCTCTATCTTTCTCTCTCTCTCTTTATTTATTTATTTTTTTTTTTTTGAAAGAGGCTTAACGTTATGTATTTCCGCCTCGAATAGACAAGCAGCGTCAAGAAGCAGAGAGATGAATGAAGCTGAGAGGAAGAGGAGGAAATGGAGCGAAAGGAAATGGCGGAGATGCGGAGGTGGAGGCAAAAGAGTGTGAAAAAGGTGGAGGAAAATGGTCGTGGAAGTGATTGTGGGTGTCTGTCTGTGTGTGTGTGTGGGTGGGTGGGTGGGTGTGTGTGTGTGTCTGTGTGTGTGTGTGTGGGCGCGGGTGGGTGTGTGTGTGTGTCTGTGTGTGTGTGTGTGTGTGTGTGTGTGTGTGTGTGTGTGTGTGTGTGTGTGTGTGTGTGTGTGTGTGTGTGTGTGTGTGTGTGTGTGTGTGTGTGTGTGTGTGTGTGTGCATGTGAGTGTATGTGTGTGTGTGTGTGTGTTTGTGAAGAAAGAGATGAAAAAGGTTAGCTTTTTTTTTACGAGAGAATTATGATGTGTAATGAACAAAAGAGAGAACAGAAGAGGAAAAGGATAGAAACTATGAATTAGAATTATATTAAAAATAGATGACAGGAACTGTATAAAAGACAGAAAAGAAAAGGAAAGGGACATTAGAAACAATGAATGAGAGATAAAAAACAACAAAAAATTTATGAGAGACCCTGTTTCAGAGACAAAAAGAAGAGAGAATGGATATTATAAACTATGCATTAGAATTATATATATATATATATATATATATATATATATATATATATATATATATATATATATATATATATGTAATAGATGAGAGTAACTGTTCAAAGACAAAGAAAGAGGATAGGGATATTAGAAACAATTAATTAGAACCACAAAAACAACAAAAATAGATGAGAGGAACTGTTCAGAAGACAAAAACGAAGAGAAAAGTGATATTAGAAACTATGAATTAAAATTGAGAAAAAAATACGAGAGGAACTGTTCCAAAGGCAAAAAAAAAGAATAGGAAATGGACATTAGAAACTATGAATTATAATTATAAAAAATAGATGAGAAGAACCGTTTAAAATACAGCAAAAGGAGGAATATGTATTAGAATTGTAAAAAAAAAAATATAATAATAATGGATGAGAGGAACTATCCATAAGACAAAAAAGAATAGGAAAAAATACAATAAAAACTATGAATTAAAATCACAAAAAAGAAAAATGTAACGAAACGAAATGATCAAGAAAATCTAAAAGTTCTGGATGCCTGTCACCTTGTCCGAATCGCTAAAATCAAGTCGGATTTGGTATTTCAATAACGGCCTAATTCATCTCGGTGTTCGGATTCGTTGATCGCACGCGTTCCCATTTGAACAACGATTTTCTATTTGCTTCAATGGTTTTTCTATTTGTTTCCTCGCTTTTGTCATTATCATTTCATTGCCATTTGTTGCATATTCAATCAGGTTGGAGATTCCATGCGCAACAAGGCCCTAATTTCAGTCGTTGTCTAAAGCAATACGAGAACACGATTCGGATAAGATAGATAAAAAAAGAGAAATATTCCCTGATTATCAACATCGGGTTGATAGATAATCGGATAATATCTCTTTTTCGTGATATTCATTAAACAACAACAATATTCAAATTTCCATCATTCATTCTCTTTCCTATCACTATACATCCTAAAAAATACCAGAATTAATTCCATTATCTCAATCTAATTATACATGCCTCTCTTATGTCTTTATTAGCAAAAGATAAACATAATTATACAACCTCCTTGTGTCATTAGAATAAAGACTTATCAAATGCATTCTCCTGTATGGATCTTAATGAAACAAAGACCTTAACAATCCCTCTTATTATACCATAAAGGAGGTGGTTATTCACTACGAATTAAGGGTAATAGAGGACTCGTTAATAGGGAAGAAGGTCGCATAAGAATGAGCATCGAGGAAGATTTCCCAAAGGAACCATTAGCTCGTGTTTATTTTAGCTAATTCTCGAAGCGTTATGTTATGGAGATAATGATCGTCATTATGAGGGCCTAAAAGCACTGGCTCTCTAAAGGGACTAAATTTGGCTTGTGGGCGTTAGTTCTTTACTTAGTTAGTTAGTTCTTTAGTTTAGTTAGTTTTAGTTAGTTAGATTCTTGTTCGTAATAAGTGATGGTATGCCTCGTAATACAAAAAAAAAAAAAGATAGATTAATACTAATCACTTTTTACGATGTTCTTACTGATTCTAATTATGAAAGTCACTGTTTGACACATCAGCCAGTTTGATTGACGTGTGTGTGTGTGTGTGCGTGTGTGCGTGTGTGTGTGTATGTGTGTGTGTGTGTGCTTGATGTGTGTGTGCGTGTGTGTGAAAATTACAGACGAAGTATTCAGCAATTAGTATCTCAAAGTGAATACTAGTGTGTGTGTGTGTGTGTGTGTGTGTGTGTGCGCGCGCGCGCGCTTGTGTGTGTGTGTGTGTGAAAATTACAGACGAAGTATTCAGCAATTAGTATTCCAAAGTGATTTCCATGTGTGTGTGTGTGTGTGTGTGTGTGTGTGTATGTGTGTGTGTGTGTGTGTGTCTGGCTATGTGCGTCTATCTATCTGTGTTTGTGTGTATAAATACGTTTATGCAGAAATATTTATTTATTTGCTTATCAAACCAGATCTACCCAAACTTACCTAAAAATAATAGGAGACCTACTAAAGCTACACAGAATAATAATCACACCCGAAATGAAAGAAAAAAACGAAAAAGAAAAAAAAGAACAATAAATAAAGGAAACAATTTCTGCCCCAACACCTATACCGTAGCATAGAGTGAAAAATTTCATTAAACCCTCTTGGATCTTTTAACGTGTATGCATTATACAGCATAGCCTTTGATCCGGAATTGGCTCAGTGCCCCTCTCAGCCTCCCCTTCTCTACCCCCCCCTCCTCCCCCACCCCCTCCCTTCCTACCCGCTGTCGAAAGGGAGAGAGGGTTGAGGGAGGGAGGGAGGGAGGGAGGGGGGAGGCCTAGACCCTTCCTACCCCGTCGTCGAAAGGGAGAGAGGGTTGAGGGAGGGGGGGAGGGAGGGAGGGGGGAGGCCTAGACCTGCCGTCAGTCCACCCGGTTCCTTCAGTGCCATGAATAATAATGACTTGGCCCTCAGCGTTGGCATTCAAGGCGTTACCAGACGTAAACTCAAGATAAGGTTCTTGGTTAAATACCCGGAGGTCGCGACGTGCACAAGATCATCAGCTGAGTTTTATCTTTTTATCTTTTTTAACTCGTAAAAAAATGATTTTTTAAAGGAAATAGAAAGGTAAAAGACACATAATCAATAACAGAAAAAGAAGGAAAAAAAATGAAATAAGACAGAATTGTACACTTTCACGTTATATAAACAGATGACAACACAAATCAACTTGCGTATTTGTAACGTGTAACTTAAATTGATTAAATATAATGATACATCAGAATAAAAGCCCGATGCACATTAATATAATTATCTTACTTGCACATACTTAAAGATTACAAATATCTCCTGTGCATTTTACAGTTTCCTTCTCAATACAAATGAGTGTTTATGTGTGTATGTGTGTGTGTGTATGTATGTGTGTGTGTGTGTGTGTGTGTGTGTGTGTCTGTGTGTGTGTGTGTATGTGTGTGTGTGTGTGTGTGTGTGTGTGTGTGTGTGTATGTGTGTGTGTGTAAGTGTGTATGTATGTGTGTGTGTGGGCATTTTGTACAACTGGTTTATGGCCACAATATTTTTTTGTAAGCAATAACGTAAGCGCCAACAGACAGAAAACTCATCTGTCCCATACGAAAAGATGAGGAAATATTTTAAAAAGAACATCCCATAGAAAGTCAACCATGCATGTTCTTACCATTAATTACCCCCAGATTTAATTAATTCAGAACACATGTCAACGCAATCCTTCCCTTTGATCAAGGACTTCCTTCCTATTCCCTTTCTCTTCTCTTCCTATTCTTCTCTATCCTTCTTCCTCCTCCTCTTACCCGAAGTCCCTCTTCCCCTTTCGCTCTCCCTCTAGCCTTTCTTTCTCCCATTTCCTCTTTTTTAGCCATCCCTTTCCCTTCCCCTATCCTTCTCACTTGCTTCGTACCCTTCCTCATCCGTATTAATTTTCCTCTATCCATCGACCACACTTCTCTTCGTCTGTATTCTCTTTCTGTATCCCTTTCCATTCTATATCTACCTATTATCTTGTCTCTTTGTCTTCTTCTTGCCCCTTCTTCCTTCCTTCTTTCTCGTTCCATTACCCTTCCTCGGATACTCTTACTTCCCCTCGTCCTTTGCTGTTTCTGTCCCTTTCCCTCTCCCTTTTCTTCTCGCTGGTTATCCTTCTCTTCCCTTATCCCTATCCCCTTCCTTCACTCAGCCTTTTCCCCTCACTTCCTCTCCCATACCTCCTTCTCCTTACCTCCTGCTTATCTTTATTTTATCATCCTTCTTTTCTATTATCTTTTATCTATCTTTGTCCCTTCTCCTATCCCCCTTCCCCCCTTCCCCTTTTCCCCTTTTCCTTTCTCCTTCCCCTCCCTTTCCACTTTCCTTACTCCTATCCCTTCTCCTTCTCCCTCCTTTTCCCCCTTGTTCCTCCCTTATCCCTTCTCTTCCCTCCCCTTTCCTCTTACCCCTTTTTTCTATTCCTTCTCCCCTGTCTTCCCCATTTCCCTTCTCCTCCCTTCTTTTCCTTACTCCTATTCCTTCCCTATTCCCCTTCTTCCCCTCTATTTCCCTCTATCCTTTTCCCTTCCCCTCCTTTTCCCCCTCCTCTTCCCTCCTTCCCCTAATCCTATCCATTCCTTTTTCACTCCATTTCCTTCTCCTTCCTTTCCCTTATTCCTATCCTTTCCTCTTTCTCTCCTTCTTCTTCCCTCCCCCTTATCCCATGGCATCTTACCCAGCCTTTTCCTATGTTTTTATATTCCTTTATCCCAATTCTTTTCCTTTTCACTTCCCCCATTCTCTTACCTCCATCGCTTCCCTTTCCCCTTCTTTCCTCTCTTCCCCTTTCCTTCCTCTTTCCCTTTTTCCTTCCCCTTCCCTACCCCTATGCCTTCCTTTTTCCCTTACCTCTTCCCCCCTTCCCCTTTCCCTCCCTTCCCTCTTTCCCTTCCCCTTTCCCTCCTTTTCCCCTTTACCCCTTCCCCCATTCCCTTAGCCCCATCATATCCCTTTTCCTTTCCCTCTTTTCCTTTCTCTTTCCTTTCCCCTTCCTTTTCCCCTTCCCTCTTCCCTGTTTCACCTCCCTTACCTTTATCCCTTCCTTTTCCCTTCTCCACCCCTTCCCCTTCACCCCCTTCCCTTTTCCCCTTCCCCTTCCCCTTCCCTCCCTTCTTTCTCCCCTCCCCCTCCCCATTCCCCTTCCCCTTCCCTCTTTCTCCCCTTCCCCTTTCCTTCCCCCATCCCTTCCTTGTTGCCCTTTTCCTGCCCCTTCCCCTTCCCCTTCCATCCCCTCTTTCTCCCCTTTCCCTTCCCCTTCCCCTTCCCCATCTCCTTCCCCTTCCCTCCCCTCTTTCTCCCCTTCCCTCACCCCATTCCTTCCCCCTTCCCCTTCTCCTTCCCCTTTCCCCTTCCCCTTCCCTTCCCTTCCCTCTTTTCCTCCTTCCTTCCCCTTCCCCTTCCCTCTTTCTCCCCTTTCCCTTTACCTTCCCCTTCCCCCTTCCCCTTCCCTTCCCTTCCCTCTTTCTCCCCTTCCCCTTTCCTTTCCCCTTCCCTCCCTCTTTCTCCCCTTCCCTTTCCCTCATCCCATCTTCCCCTCCCTTTCCCTCATCCCATCTCTTCCCCTTCCCATTCCCCTTCCCTCCCCTCTTTCTCCCCTTCCCTTTCCCTCATCCCATCCCTTCCCCTTCCCTTCCCTTCCCTCTTTCCCCCTTCCTCTTCCCCTTCCCTCCCCTGTTTCTCCCTTCACCCACTACCAATCGCGACGGCGGAAAGGACCTAATCACCCCGTAATTGCTGGCTTCTCGTATCGGAATTGCCAGTCGAGTGCTGATCAAACCGCAGATGCCGAGGAGTCCCCCTCCCCCTCCCCCCTCCCCCCTCCCCCCTCCCCCCCAGTGCTGAAAGGTGCGCTAGGGACCCCCCCCCTCTCCCCCCCTCTCCCCCCTTCCCCCTACACCGGCTGGGCTGCCCGAGCAATTAACCGGCTGAAGCGAGCATTGTGGCGCATTAATTAACACGGTTCCTAATACTAATTACCATAGCGCCGGCTCCTGCATTTGTCACTTTGCTTAGTCGCGGCTTGGGGGGGGGGCGAGGGGCGAGGGGCGAGGGGGAGGGGGAGAGGGGGGAAGGGGACGGGGGGATTTGTTGTGATTTTACATCCAATTAGTGATTCTATATTTGAGGTTAAACATGGACGCGAGCTGAGATCTAAGGGGGTACGAGCGTGTATGTGCGTATAGGCGGATATACGCATTTAGTCACGCGGACACGCATGCATATACAAAGGGACACGTGCAATTACACCGTAGACTTGCATGCATAAATATATACATACGTACATACACACATACATGCGTACATACATACATACATATATGCGTACATACACACATACATACATACATACATACATACATGCCTACATACATACATACATGCGTACATACATACCTACATGCGTACATACATGCGTACATACATGCATGGTGCCATTATTAAGACCATGCCAGGGAAGTTCACGCAAGAAAGGCTTATTAGTTGCTTCCCGACTATATTACCTCCCCTTAGTAGGGTGGGTGTTCTGTATGGTATATATATATATATATATATATATATATATATATATATATATATATATATATATATATATATATATATAAATATATAAATATATATATATATTTATATATTTACATATATATATATATATATATATATATATATATATATATATATATATATATGTATGTATGTATATATATGTATATATATATATATATATATATATATATATATATATATATATATATATATATATACATACACATATACATGTATATGCGTGTGCGTGTGTATGAGTGTGTGTGTGCGTGCGTGTGTGTGTATGTGTGTGTGTGTGTGTGTGTGTGTGTGTGTGTGTGTGTGTGTGTGTGCGTGTGTGTGTGTATATGTGTGTGAGCATACACACATCGATAGATAAACACACACACACACATGCGCTCGTACACACATATGTATAGAAAGAAAAAGTGACTGTTATTATCATTATCTTTACTATCATTATTACTATTACTATCATTATTGTTATCAGTATCATTATCATCATCATTATCATTATTATCATTATTTTCATTATCATTATTATAATTATTTCCATTACTATTACTAATCATCCTTATTATCATTATAATTGTTATAATTATTATTATATTATCATTACCATCCTTATTATTATATTATCATTATCATCATTATTATTTTTGTTATCATCATCACCATCAATATCATTATAACTATCATTATCATTATCATTATAATTATCATTGTCATTATTATCAGTATCATTATCATTATTATTATTATTATAATTATAATTGTTATTATTATTATTACTATCATTATTATTATTATTGTTATTATTATTATTAGCATCATTATTATCATCATCATTGTCATCATTATTATTATCATTGTTATTATTATAATTATTGTTTGTACCATTATTACTTATCTATCATTATCATCATCATCATCATCATCAATATCATCATCAATATTATCATGACTCTCATAATCATCATTACTATCATCATTATCATTAATATCATTACTTTTATCATTATCATTAAAATCATCATCATTATCATTACCATTATCATCACTATTACGTCTTTTTATCATCATAATAATAATCATTATCCTCATCCTCATTATAATCATTATTTTTATTGTCATCATTGATCTCATCAATGTTACGTCTTTTTATCGTCATCATCATAATTATCACTATCCTCATCATCATTATAATCATTATTTCTCCTATCATCATTAACGTTATCATTGATATCATCACTATTACGTCTTTTTATCACCATCATCACAACGATCATTACCCTCACCCTCATCATAATCATCATAATAATTACCCTCATGATTGTTACCCAGTCAGCGACAATGCCAAATCACCTACGGTCGAGATAAGCTTCTGTTCGAGACATTTCGCCTATATTCCATTAGAACTTGAATGTTATCTGATAAAAGGAAACTAAATTTGACTTCTCGAAAACTTCTTGGCAAGATGGGAAACGTGGACGAAAATCTGAGACGGGATTTGCAATATCAAGGAAGGGGGATAGGGGGGGGGAGGGGGGAGAGAAGAGGAGGTGGAGGGGGAGAAGAGGGATGGGGGGGAGGAGGGGGAGAGAAGAGGGGGGAGGGGGGGAGAAGAGGGATGGGGGGAAGAGAAGAGGGGGGAGGAGGTGGGAGGAGAGAAGAGGGGGGAGAGAAGAGGGGGAGAGAAGAGGGGGTGGTTGGGATTTAGGGGAGGGAGGAGGGGGGGGAGAGAGAGAGAGAAAGGTGGGGACGGAGAGAGAGAGAGAAAGGTGGGGAAGGGGAGAGAGAGAGAGAGAGAGAGAGAGAGAGGATTCAGGCACACACAGAGAGAGGAGAAAAATGAAAGAGAGAGAGAAAATAAAAAGCAAGCAGACAGATAAAAAATGAGAGGCAGAAAAAGAGAAAGGTAAAAGAAAAAACCAATAAATAAATACAAGAAGAGAGAGAGAGAGAGAGACTTACAAAGGTGGGGGAGGGAAGAGAAAGAGAGAGAGAGGGAGAAACAGAGAGAGAGAGAGAGAGAGACAGAGAGAGAGAGAGAGAGAGAGAGAGAGAGAGAGAGAGAGAGAGAGAGAGAGAGGATTCAGGCAAACAATGAGAGAAGAGAAAAATAAGAGAGAAAAAGCAAGCAGACAGAGAAAAAGTGAAAAAATGAGACAAAATAAGAGAAAGATAGAAGATAAAAAAAAAAACAATAAAGAAATATAAGAGAGAACAGAAACACAGAAAATGAAGGACAAAGAACAAAATGTACACAAGCCACTTACCTTAATGAAGCGATCAGCCCCTGCTTCCTTTTTAACTGCAATATAGTCGCAAATCACGCACGTGTCAATACTAAAAAAGCCCTTCCTGCTTCTCCACTATTTTGTTTCGTAATGTCTCATGCTAAGATTTCTAGGTCTCCCTTTACCTCTCGACATTTATGGATTTATTTCGTTATTTAGTTTACGTTAAGATTGTATTGTGTTAATTATATTCGTTTTTATTGACAGCTGAAGTCCTAAAGAACGGTTTTCAAAATATTTCGCGAGTTTATCAAGGATTTAACACGTTTAGGGACAGGATTGTCGCTGTCAGATAATAACGTTCATGTTGGAAGTATAAATAAACAAATGAATAAAATATTTCATATAATTCTAATCCCATTGCTTAGTTTTCCCTCGACTTTTCGAGGATGAACAGCAACAGGACGTGATATAACGAACAACTTTCCTCTCCCAATATAA
>NC_091554.1:9606152-9608652 GCF_042767895.1 Penaeus vannamei
CCCTTCCCTCCCTTCCCCTTAACCCTCCCTCCTTCGTCCTTAACTCTCCCTCTTTCCCTATCTCCCCTTAACCCTCCCTCCTTCCCTCCTTCCCTCCCTCCCCTTAACCCTCCTTCCCTCCCTCCCCTTAACCCTGGCTCCTTCCCTCCTTCCCTCCCTCCCTTTAACCCTGGCTCCTTCCCTCCTTCCCTCCCTCCCTTTTCCCTCCCTCCTTCCCTCCTCCCCCCTTTTCCTCGAGTCCTCTCGGAGCGGGCGAAGAAACCGCTGAAGTCTAGTACTTTGGAGAAGAGCGTCTTAGACAGAATTTCGCATTTTTATTTCTTCGGTTTTAATATCATTATGGAATTTATTATTCGAGACAGGAAAGGTAAAATGAACACATGTTTTCACTCTTTCTTTTTCTTTTCTTGTTTTTCTTTTATTTTATTAAGAGAAGCGTATCCTTTTGTTTAGTGAACAAGTCTGCAATGATTGGAAAACCAGTTGTGCATTTGCTCTCATGTCTCTAGGACTCAACGTCGTGTGGGTTAATGTTGCAATTGTTCCACCTCTCATGTACAAACGTTTCTGCATTTGCGTATATAGTTTTGCGTTAATGGGTATTGCTGTGTGTTTCTGTGTGGACGTATAAGTGAACGCCACTAATAACTCTCTGTGTGTATGTTCTATATGTGTATGATATAGATAGGTAGATAGATAGATAGACAGATAGATTGAGACATATATATGTGCTTATATATATACATATATTTATGTCATATAAGATATTTGATCCTACCAATGATGTATCCTACCAGTGTTGTATCCAGATACCAGTGTTGTATCCAGATTTTTTTTTTATACGCAAACTATCTTTACTTTCCTGATGATAATATGCCGGGGAAATTTCCCAAATTGTAAAGATTACACATTAAAAATTTCTATCCCACGCTGTGACCTTGAAACATTAACTGTAATCTTAAAATATATCTTCGATGGTGCCGCCAGAACCATCGAGAACACCCAGTGTGTATGTGTGTGTGTGTGTTTGTGTGTCTGTGCGTGTTTATACATATATATAAATATATATACATATGTATAAATACATATACATATATATATATATATATATATATATATATATATATATATATATATATATATATATATATATATATGTGTGTGTGTGTGTGTGTGTGTGTGTGTGTGTGTGTGTGTGTATTTGAATATATATAAATATATATATGTATTCAAATATATATAAATATATAATATATATAATATATATATATATGATATATATAAATATATATAAGTACATATGGATATAGACATTAAAACATATTTATACCCCTGTATTGTATTCATAATGTATACATCTATGGATACAGAAGTGTGTATATATGTATATATATATATATATATATATATATATATATATATATATATATATGTATATATATATATATATATATATATATATATATATATATATATATATATATATATATATAAACATTCACATAATGTTTTATTTATTTTTTGTGTGTGTGCGCGCGCGCGTGTGTTCGCTAGTGTGTGTATGTGTACACGTATGTTTTTCGTGTCCATGTGTGAAAGAGCCTGTGTCCTTGTGTGTGTCTCTGTTCCTTTTTCATGATTATCCTGTTTATACGCGACTTGCAAGAAATTTATTCGTCCTGCTGCTGAGTGCGCCGCCGAGCCCTTCTCTCGCGAGCGCCGATCCATCGCCGCCAAGTCCTCTTATTAGACGCGGAAGATTCATGGCAGAACAGATCCCGACGCCAAGCGGTTTCGAGAAAAACGCTTGACGCCCGCACCCATTAGGTTTCCACGGAGGCGCCGCCCGCACCCATTAGCTTTCCACGGAGGCGCCGCCCGCACCCATTAGGTTTCCACGGAGGCGCCGCCCGCACCCATTAGCTTTCCACGGAGGCGCCGCCCGCTAGCCAATAAGAACGCGGGAATAAACACCGCGACCAAACCGCAACCAATAAGAACGAGGAATAAACATCCCAGAGCGTAATGAAAGCCACGGTGTATTCGGCGGGAGGGGCGTTCTCCACCGACACTTCTCCGGCATTTATATCTGTCCCTCCCGCTCGGGGCTATGACAATATTATGTTGACTCGACTCCCCGTAATTGTCAAAGGTCCATTGGGTTTCGCTCGGCCCGGTACAGATTCGAACTTATTTCGAGGGTGTCATTTGTGTCGGATCGTCGCCCACGTGTGTTGACTCGGGTCTCGCGCAGGCCTGATTTTACCCGGGGGAAGATTATTTGTCTGTGCTTGAGTTTATTGGCACAGCGGCGGCGAGTGTGTCTCCAGCTCTCCAGCTCCCCCGAGTTGAGAAATGTCGCGATCGTGTGCAGGAACTTCTCCGGCAGGGGGGGAGGGGGGGGGGAGGCGCCGGGGACGAGTTGGAGAGGAATATTTCCAGGTCGAGCTCGCTCCGGTAGAATAGGGCGAAGAAAACTGCCGAGAACAGAATCATTAGT
>NC_091554.1:9618652-9621152 GCF_042767895.1 Penaeus vannamei
CACTGGGTATAAACAGTTGCACTCCCTTTCTCCTGCTACAGGCTATATGCTGTTGGTTATACTGCCTTCTTTTGTGCTCCCGGAAAACGAATTATTTTTAGTGACCCCTCGAAATCTTTCTTTTTTGACGTTTTCTCTTTCATTCTCTTTCTCTTTCCCTTAAAGTCTGATTGCCGTTCGATCCTCTGTTTCATTATCTGAGAGGAATCCTCAGAGTGTAAGCTTATTATTGGACATGTCTGCATCGTGATACTGAAAAACGGCGAGCAGGGACCGTAGGTTCCTGCCGATACGATTTTTTTTTTTTTACACACGCACGCAGGCAAGCGCACACGCCCGCACGCACACAAATACATACACACTTGTATATGTATATGTGTATATATATATGATATATATGAGTATATATATACATATGTATAAATATATGTATGTATATGTCTATATGTATGCATATATATATACAGTATATATACGTATATATATATATATATATATATATATATATATATATATATATATATATATATATATATATGTATATATATATAAATATATATATATATACATATATATATATATATATATATATATATATATATATATATATATATATATATATATATATATATAAACACACACATGCATACACTTACACATATACATATGTATGTATATGTATATGTACACACACACACACATACAGATATGTGTGTGTGTGTGTGTGTAGAAAAAAAAATTGGGTCTCGTGTGCAGCAGATCACATGCCCATTAGCCCATAACAAAGGCAAAACGAACGCTTGTCCAGGAGCGGCGAAAAGAACGGAAATCCACTGCAAATGCAACAGCGAATGGACAAAGTCGGCGGTCGCGAGTTTGGACACTTATTGCCATCATTATCAGTGATGTTAGTACCTGTTGATGATGGTGATGACGAGAGGGTAATGTTCTCGTTGGCGTTCAGTAGTTTTTTGTGTTCTTTGTAGGTTTATGCAAATATTTACGGATGGAATGTGATGGAAATTAGCATATTGTTTGCCTTTGTCCCGTGACTCATGAACTGGTCTTTTTGCTGTTTGATAATAGTGTAGATTCATGTATGACTCTAGATATTGACGATTTTATCCCTAGTGTGGTCCATCACAGAAAATGGGCCTAAAAGTGTCACAAGACCAACAAATACGAGATGAACAAACATAGTCGTGAGATTGTTAAACACAAACATAGGCAATCACACGCACACATTCATAATTCAAAACATGACTAAAGTGATGAAAAAATGTTTCCTTTTGTGTGATGAATTCGTACGTATGTGAATGTGTTGTTCACGTGACTAACATGAAATGTGTGCTGTATAGTGCCGTGGTAGCGTTCTTGTCTAGCAATCTTGCTGACCTGCGTTCGATTACTGTGCGCTGCCAGTGGATGGTAGCCTCCGCCATCCCTTGCACACAGGGGGTAGTTTAGAATTACAATAAACGGACAAGCCACAATTTAACTGATGTTACAGGAGCCTGTCACAGAATACCCCAAATTATCATTATCATCATCATCAACATTATTATTATTATTATTATTTTTGTTGTTGTTGTTGTTGTTGTTGTTAAAATGAAATACAACATGAGCAAAACGGGTTGATCAGCTGTGCAAGTTCAGCAACCCTTGAGGACTCCGTGTACCAGCGTTGCCTCGAAGGTCTGTGTGCAATCCACTTGAAGAGGAAAGTGTCTGTACATGTTCACTGTGTATTCACGAACTATATACATTTCTGTTATCCCAAACGCCATCCCGTGTCTTGCGTTCGTTGATGTAATTGTAGCTTGCGAGTGAACAGAAACTGAACTATGCTTTTCCTTTACTCCGGAACACATAACATAAGAACATAAGAGACCTGTGAAGATTATATAAATAAATTGTGCAACACAGCTATAAGCACTCAAGAAAAGTGTGTAGTGTACACCCAGTTAGGGAAATCGTTCATAGGACCTCAACAAAGAGATATTGTACAGTGAACAATGTCGTTTTAAATATTGCGTGAAACAATGAGGTCCTGTAAAATAGGAAAGACATTTTCTTTTTGAAAATACACTAATTCTGATATATATTGCAATTATCTTTATCAAAATCACAGTCATTTTTCTTATCATTACCATTATAATTATTATTATTATTATTATTATTATTAATATTATTATTATCATTTTTTATTATCATCATTATGACTATTATTACTATTACCATTATTATTATTATCATCATTAATATTATCATTACTATTATTATCGTCATCATTATCAATATTACATTCATTATTATTATCATTATTTTCATTATTATTATCATTATTATTATTATTATTATTATTATTATTATTATTATTATTATTATTATTATTATTATTATTATCATTATTATTATTATTATTATCATCATTATTATTATTATTATCCTTATTATTATCATTACCATTGTTATTACTATTATCATCATTATCATCATA
>NC_091554.1:9636152-9643652 GCF_042767895.1 Penaeus vannamei
TTTTATACAAGATTTTTTTTTTTCCATACAAGATTTATTTATAAAAGATTTATCTTATACAATTTTTTTTCCATACAAGATTTATTTATAAAAGATTTTTTATACAAGATTTTTTTTTTCCATACAAGATTTATTTCTAAAAGATTTTTATACGTTTTTTTAATCCAAAACGATGAATGAATAGATGAATAAATAGATGAATAAAAAAATGAATAAATAACAAAATAGAATAAAAGTAAAAGAGATGAGCTTCTCCGGGGTCAAGCAGGGTCACTGAGGCACTGAGCGAAACGACCTTCGTTGATGACTCTCGGGGTCGTTGCTCCGCCGGCAGTGACCGGGCGCTTGCAAGGCCCCCGGGGGTGTCATGGCCTGGGGGGGGGGGTAGTGGCATGGGATCTGTCCCCGGGTTGGGTTGGGGTCATGGGGGGGGGGTCTTCGTGCTGGCTTTTTTTTTTTTTTATTTTTTTTTTTTTTACTTGTTTTTTGCTTTTTCTTTTGTTCTTTTTCGATTTCCTTTTCTTTTCTTTTTTTTTCTTTTTTTTCTTTTTCGAATCGTCCCCGGGTTGGGTTGGGGTCATGGGGGGGTCTTCATGCTGGCTTTTTTTTTTTTTTTTTTTTTTGACTTGTTTTTTGGTTTTTCTTTTTTTTTTTTTCGATTTCCTTTTCCTTTCTTTTTTCTTTTTTTTTTTTTTTTTCGTATCGTCCTCCGGGTGGGTTGGGGTAAAAAAAAAAAGTTTTTTTTTTTTTTTTTTTTTTTGCTTTTTCTTTTTTCTTTTTCGATTCCCTTTTCTTTTCTTTTCTTTTTTTCTTTTTCGAATCGTCCCCGGATTGGGTTGGTGTCATGAGGGGTCTTCATGCTTTTTTTTTTTTTTTTTTTTTTGACTTGTTTTTGCTTTTTCTTTTTTCTTTTTCGATTTCCTTTTCTTTTCTTTTGTTTTTTTCTTTTTCGATTTCCTCTTCTTTTCTCCCTTTTTTTCTTTCTTTGTGTGATTCTTCCTACTCTTTTCTGTTTATCTTTTTTATTATTATTATTCTGTCAAGTCGGGTGATGCTAATCAATTTACCGTAGACATTTTTTTTTCTTTTTTTTTAGCTTACAAAATGCTGGACTTCTTGACATACGTTACACAATGATTTTTTATACAGCAAGATATTCTATACAATATTTTTTTTATACATTTTGTTTGTTTTTTTTTTCTTATGGAACGATTTCTTATACAAGATTTTTTTATACAACAAGATTTTTATACAAGATTTCTTTAAGATTTCTTATACAAGATTTCTTTGATTTCTTATACAAGATTTCTTTAAGATTTCTTATACAAAATTTCTTTGATTTCTTATACAAGATTTCTTTGATTTCTTATACAAGATTTCTTTAAGATTTCTTATGCAAGATTTCTTTAAGATTTCTTATGCAAGATTTCTTTAAGATTTCTTATGCAAGATTTCTTTAAGATTTCTTATGCAAGATTTCTTTAAGATTTCTTATGCAAGATTTCTTTAAGATTTCTTATGCAAGATTTCTTTAAGATTTCTTAAGATTTCTTTAAGATTTCTTATGCAAGATTTCTTTAAGATTTCTTATACAAGATTTCTTTAAGATTTCTTAAGATTTCTTTAAGATTTCTTATGCAAGATTTCTTTAAGATTTCTTATACAAGATTTCTTTGATTTCTTATACAAGATTTCTTTAAGATTTCTTAAGATTTCTTTAAGATTTCTTATACAAGATTTCTTTGATTTCTTATACAAGATTTCTTTAAGATTTCTTATGCAAGATTTCTTTAAGATTTCTTATGCAAGATTTCTTTAAGATTTCTTAAGATTTCTTTAAGATTTCTTATGCAAGATTTCTTTAAGATTTCTTATGCAAGATTTCTTTAAGATTTCTTAAGATTTCTTTAAGATTTCTTATGCAAGATTTCTTTAAGATTTCTTATGCAAGATTTCTTTAAGATTTCTTAAGATTTCTTTAAGATTTCTTATACAAGATTTCTTTAAGATTTCTTATGCAAGATTTCTTTAAGATTTCTTAAGATTTCTTTAAGATTTCTTATACAAGATTTCTTTAAGATTTCTTAAGATTTCTTTAAGATTTCTTAAGATTTCTTTAAGATTTCTTATGCAAGATTTCTTTAAGATTTCTTATACAAGATTTCTTTAAGATTTCTTAAGATTTCTTTAAGATTTCTTAAGATTTCTTTAAGATTTCTTATACAAGATTTCTTTAAGATTTCTTATACAAGATTTCTTTAAGATTTCTTAAGATTTCTTTAAGATTTCTTAAGATTTCTTTAAGATTTCTTATACAAGATTTCTTTAAGATTTCTTATGCAAGATTTCTTTAAGATTTCTTAAGATTTCTTTAAGATTTCTTATACAAGATTTCTTTAAGATTTCTTAAGATTTCTTTAAGATTTCTTAAGATTTCTTTAAGATTTCTTATGCAAGATTTCTTTAAGATTTCTTATACAAGATTTCTTTAAGATTTCTTAAGATTTCTTTAAGATTTCTTAAGATTTCTTTAAGATTTCTTATACAAGATTTCTTTAAGATTTCTTAAGATTTCTTTAAGATTTCTTAAGATTTCTTTAAGATTTCTTTTGCAAGATTTCTTTAAGATTTCTTATACAAGATTTCTTTAAGATTTCTTATGCAAGATTTCTTTAAGATTTCTTAAGATTTCTTTAAGATTTCTTATGCAAGATTTCTTTAAGATTTCTTAAGATTTCTTTAAGATTTCTTATACAAGATTTCTTTAAGATTTCTTAAGATTTCTTTAAGATTTCTTAAGATTTCTTTAAGATTTCTTATGCAAGATTTCTTTAAGATTTCTTATACAAGATTTCTTTAAGATTTCTTATACAAGATTTCTTTAAGATTTCTTAAGATTTCTTTAAGATTTCTTATACAAGATTTCTTTAAGATTTCTTAAGATTTCTTTAAGATTTCTTATGCAAGATTTCTTTAAGATTTCTTAAGATTTCTTTAAGATTTCTTATGCAAGATTTCTTTAAGATTTCTTATACAAGATTTCTTTAAGATTTCTTATGCAAGATTTCTTTAAGATTTCTTAAGATTTCTTTAAGATTTCTTATACAAGATTTCTTTAAGATTTCTTATGCAAGATTTCTTTAAGATTTCTTAAGATTTCTTTAAGATTTCTTATGCAAGATTTCTTTAAGATTTCTTAAGATTTCTTTAAGATTTCTTATACAAGATTTCTTTAAGATTTCTTATGCAAGATTTCTTTAAGATTTCTTAAGATTTCTTTAAGATTTCTTATGCAAGATTTCTTTAAGATTTCTTAAGATTTCTTTAAGATTTCTTATGCAAGATTTCTTTAAGATTTCTTAAGATTTCTTTAAGATTTCTTATACAAGATTTCTTTAAGATTTCTTAAGATTTCTTTAAGATTTCTTAAGATTTCTTTAAGATTTCTTATGCAAGATTTCTTTAAGATTTCTTATACAAGATTTCTTTAAGATTTCTTATACAAGATTTCTTTAAGATTTCTTAAGATTTCTTTAAGATTTCTTATACAAGATTTCTTTAAGATTTCTTAAGATTTCTTTAAGATTTCTTATGCAAGATTTCTTTAAGATTTCTTATACAAGATTTCTTTAAGATTTCTTATGCAAGATTTCTTTAAGATTTCTTAAGATTTCTTTAAGATTTCTTATGCAAGATTTCTTTAAGATTTCTTAAGATTTCTTTAAGATTTCTTATACAAGATTTCTTTAAGATTTCTTAAGATTTCTTTAAGATTTCTTATACAAGATTTCTTTAAGATTTCTTAAGATTTCTTTAAGATTTCTTATACAAGATTTCTTTAAGATTTCTTATGCAAGATTTCTTTAAGATTTCTTAAGATTTCTTTAAGATTTCTTATACAAGATTTCTTTAAGATTTCTTAAGATTTCTTTAAGATTTCTTAAGATTTCTTTAAGATTTCTTATGCAAGATTTCTTTAAGATTTCTTATACAAGATTTCTTTAAGATTTCTTATGCAAGATTTCTTTAAGATTTCTTATACAAGATTTCTTTAAGATTTCTTTTGCAAGATTTCTTTAAGATTTCTTATACAAGATTTCTTTAAGATTTCTTATACAAGATTTCTTTAAGATTTCTTAAGATTTCTTTAAGATTTCTTAAGATTTCTTTAAGATTTCTTATGCAAGATTTCTTTAAGATTTCTTATACAAGATTTCTTTAAGATTTCTTATGCAAGATTTCTTTAAGATTTCTTATACAAGATTTCTTTAAGATTTCTTAAGATTTCTTTAAGATTTCTTAAGATTTCTTTAAGATTTCTTATGCAAGATTTCTTTAAGATTTCTTAAGATTTCTTTAAGATTTCTTATACAAGATTTCTTTAAGATTTCTTATGCAAGATTTCTTTAAGATTTCTTAAGATTTCTTTAAGATTTCTTATACAAGATTTCTTTAAGATTTCTTAAGATTTCTTTAAGATTTCTTAAGATTTCTTTAAGATTTCTTATGCAAGATTTCTTTAAGATTTCTTAAGATTTCTTTAAGATTTCTTATACAAGATTTCTTTAAGATTTCTTAAGATTTCTTTAAGATTTCTTAAGATTTCTTTAAGATTTCTTATGCAAGATTTCTTTAAGATTTCTTAAGATTTCTTTAAGATTTCTTAAGATTTCTTTAAGATTTCTTATGCAAGATTTCTTTAAGATTTCTTAAGATTTCTTTAAGATTTCTTAAGATTTCTTTAAGATTTCTTATACAAGATTTCTTTAAGATTTCTTATACAAGATTTCTTTAAGATTTCTTAAGATTTCTTTAAGATTTCTTAAGATTTCTTTAAGATTTCTTATGCAAGATTTCTTTAAGATTTCTTAAGATTTCTTTAAGATTTCTTAAGATTTCTTTAAGATTTCTTATGCAAGATTTCTTTAAGATTTCTTATGCAAGATTTCTTTAAGATTTCTTAAGATTTCTTTAAGATTTCTTAAGATTTCTTTAAGATTTCTTAAGATTTCTTTAAGATTTCTTATACAAGATTTCTTTAAGATTTCTTATGCAAGATTTCTTTAAGATTTCTTAAGATTTCTTTAAGATTTCTTATACAAGATTTCTTTAAGATTTCTTAAGATTTCTTTAAGATTTCTTAAGATTTCTTTAAGATTTCTTATGCAAGATTTCTTTAAGATTTCTTAAGATTTCTTTAAGATTTCTTAAGATTTCTTTAAGATTTCTTATGCAAGATTTCTTTAAGATTTCTTAAGATTTCTTTAAGATTTCTTATGCAAGATTTCTTTAAGATTTCTTAAGATTTCTTTAAGATTTCTTAAGATTTCTTTAAGATTTCTTATGCAAGATTTCTTTAAGATTTCTTAAGATTTCTTTAAGATTTCTTATACAAGATTTCTTTAAGATTTCTTATGCAAGATTTCTTTAAGATTTCTTATGCAAGATTTCTTTAAGATTTCTTAAGATTTCTTTAAGATTTCTTATGCAAGATTTCTTTAAGATTTCTTGTACAAGATTTCTTTAAGATTTCTTAAGATTTCTTTAAGATTTCTTAAGATTTCTTTAAGATTTCTTATGCAAGATTTCTTTAAGATTTCTTATACAAGATTTCTTTAAGATTTCTTAAGATTTCTTTAAGATTTCTTAAGATTTCTTTAAGATTTCTTATGCAAGATTTCTTTAAGATTTCTTAAGATTTCTTTAAGATTTCTTATGCAAGATTTCTTTAAAATTTCTTATGCAAGATTTCTTTAAGATTTCTTAAGATTTCTTTAAGATTTCTTATACAAGATTTCTTTAAGATTTCTTAAGATTTCTTTAAGATTTCTTAAGATTTCTTTAAGATTTCTTATGCAAGATTTCTTTAAGATTTCTTAAGATTTCTTTAAGATTTCTTATGCAAGATTTCTTTAAGATTTCTTATACAAGATTTCTTTAAGATTTCTTAAGATTTCTTTAAGATTTCTTAAGATTTCTTTAAGATTTCTTATGCAAGATTTCTTTAAGATTTCTTAAGATTTCCTTAAGATTTCTTATGCAAGATTTCTTTAAGATTTCTTATACAAGATTTCTTTAAGATTTCTTATGCAAGATTTCTTTAAGATTTCTTAAGATTTCTTTAAGATTTCTTATGCAAGATTTCTTTAAGATTTCTTATACAAGATTTCTTTAAGATTTCTTATGCAAGATTTCTTTAAGATTTCTTAAGATTTCTTTAAGATTTCTTATACAAGATTTCTTTAAGATTTCTTAAGATTTCTTTAAGATTTCTTAAGATTTCTTTAAGATTTCTTATGCAAGATTTCTTTAAGATTTCTTAAGATTTCTTTAAGATTTCTTATACAAGATTTCTTTAAGATTTCTTAAGATTTCTTTAAGATTTCTTAAGATTTCTTTAAGATTTCTTATGCAAGATTTCTTTAAGATTTCTTAAGATTTCTTTAAGATTTCTTATGCAAGATTTCTTTAAGATTTCTTATACAAGATTTCTTTAAGATTTCTTATGCAAGATTTCTTTAAGATTTCTTAAGATTTCTTTAAGATTTCTTAAGATTTCTTTAAGATTTCTTATGCAAGATTTCTTTAAGATTTCTTAAGATTTCTTTAAGATTTCTTATACAAGATTTCTTTAAGATTTCTTAAGATTTCTTTAAGATTTCTTAAGATTTCTTTAAGATTTCTTATACAAGATTTCTTTAAGATTTCTTATGCAAGATTTCTTTAAGATTTCTTAAGATTTCTTTAAGATTTCTTATGCAAGATTTCTTTAAGATTTCTTAAGATTTCTTTAAGATTTCTTAAGATTTCTTTAAGATTTCTTATGCAAGATTTCTTTAAGATTTCTTAAGATTTCTTTAAGATTTCTTAAGATTTCTTTAAGATTTCTTATGCAAGATTTCTTTAAGATTTCTTAAGATTTCTTTAAGATTTCTTATGCAAGATTTCTTTAAGATTTCTTAAGATTTCTTTAAGATTTCTTAAGATTTCTTTAAGATTTCTTATGCAAGATTTCTTTAAGATTTCTTAAGATTTCTTTAAGATTTCTTATACAAGATTTCTTTAAGATTTCTTAAGATTTCTTTAAGATTTCTTATACAAGATTTCTTTAAGATTTCTTATGCAAGATTTCTTTAAGATTTCTTAAGATTTCTTTAAGATTTCTTATGCAAGATTTCTTTAAGATTTCTTATACAAGATTTCTTTAAGATTTCTTATGCAAGATTTCTTTAAGATTTCTTAAGATTTCTTTAAGATTTCTTAAGATTTCTTTAAGATTTCTTATACAAGATTTCTTTCAGATTTCGTATACAAGATTTCTTTAAGATTTCTTATGCAAGATTTCTTTAAGATTTCTTAAGATTTCTTTAAGATTTCTTATGCAAGATTTCTTTAAGATTTCTTATGCAAGATTTCTTTAAGATTTCTTAAGATTTCTTTAAGATTTCTTATGCAAGATTTCTTTAAGATTTCTTAAGATTTCTTTAAGATTTCTTATGC
>NC_091554.1:9658652-9673652 GCF_042767895.1 Penaeus vannamei
TATATATCTATTTATCTCTGTCTATCTTTCTATATATCTATCTCTGTCTATCGTTCTATATATCTATCTATCTCTGTCTATCGTTCTATATATCTATCTATCTATGTCTATCGTTCTATATATCTATCTATCTCTGTCTATCGTTCTACCCATCTATCTATCTATCTATACCTCGTTCCCCTCCAGTCCAGAAGCATTCATTTATAATCACTTCAAATGGAATGTTATGGGGTGTGCTAATAATAAATAAATGCATTTGTGTTCCTGTGTGCGTCTATATGTAAGAGAGAGAGAGAGAGAGAGAGAGAGAGAGAGAGAGAGAGAGAGAGAGAGAGAGAGAGAGAGAGAGAGAGAGAGAGAGAGAGAGAGAGAGAGAGAGAGAGACGGAGAGAGAGAGAGAGAGAGAGAGAGAGAGAGAGAGAGAGAGAGAGAGAGAGAGAGAGAGAGAGAGAGAGAGAGAGAGAGAGAGAGAGAGAGAGAGGGAGGGAGGGAGAGACGGAGAGAGAGAGAGGGGGGGGCGGGGGAGAGAGGGAAAAAGAAAGAGAGAGAGAGAGGGGGGGAGGAAGAGAGGGAGAAGGAAGGAGAGAGAGGGACAAACAGAGGGAGAGAAAGCATGAGGGAGAGAGAGAGAGAGAGAGAGACAGATAGACAGAGGGAGAGAAAGCTTGAGAAAGAGAGAGACAGACAGACAGACAGACAGACAGACAAAGACAGATTGAAAGAAAAAACAGACAGACAGACAAACAGACAGAGCGATAGAGGAAGCAGTATGTATTTACGTACGAGAATAGAAAGAGAATTAACTCGGCTTTCTCCTATTCACTCTCTTTAGGAAATTGTAACAATGGTTTTACGAACATTATCTTTGAAGCGAACTATCATCGCTTTACCATAAAATTGTGATATTAAAACGTGATATTAACATTAATAGGAACAATTTTACAATAAGGATTTTTTACCGATTGTCTTTTCTGTTTTTGTTTTACACTCCTCTCTCTTTTTTCCTTTTTTTGTTGTTATTTCTATTATTGAGACGTAAATAACGGAGACGAAAAAACAAAATGTTTGTAAGGATATGACTTTTTTTCTTTTTAACGGTTTGTTGCAAATTTGAAACATAATTGCGCAACTGAAGCCTCAATTCTCGTAAAAGATGATAATGGAATTTGAGAGAAGCTTAACATATATAAATATTCATTAATGCAAGTATGCAAGTGTCTCTCCCCCCTCCCCCCCCTCCCCCCCCTCCCCCCATCTCCTCCTGTCCCCAACACTATTTTGCAACTTGCAACAATGTTACATTCCTTGCTTGGAATTGCCTCTTCTGCTCACTATGAAAACATTTCCTTGGCGAAAATCCTGTCCATTTTCCACACAATCTGCCAAGACCTGTCTGCCTGTTTACTTTTTACATATCATTCTTCCTTTTCCCCAGCCTCCTTCCCTTCCTCTCCCCCTCCCTTCATACTTCCCTGCCTCCTTCCCTCTCCCCCTCCCTCCCTCCTTCCCTGCCTCCTTCCCTCTCCCCCTCCCTCCCTCCTTCCTTCACTCCTTCCCTCCTTCCCTCTCCCCCTCCCTCCCTCCTTTCCTGCCTCCCTCCCTCCTTCCTTTCCTTCCTTCCTCCCTCCCTCCCTCCCTCCCTCCCTCCCCCCCTCCCCCCCCCCCTCCCTCCCTCCCTCCCTCCGTCCTTCCCTCCCTCCGTCCTTCCCTCCTTCCTTCCTACCTCCCTCCCTCCCTCCCTCCTTCCCTCCTTCCCTCCTTCCTCCCTACCCTCCCTCCCATTCCCCATCCCTCATAATTGCATCCAACAGACTCCCGGGAGAGAAGGGTCACCAGTTGCACGGCGCTGCTCCTCCCTCGCCCGCCAGGCCATTCCACAGAGGAAACGGACGAAATTCCCGTCGACGCGGCCCTTGCGAGCTCCCCCCGAACGCTCTAGCCTCGGCCGCCCGGTCCTAAAAACACGTCGGGAACATGTCGGGGCCGAGGGAGTTTTGCTTGCCCTCCGCGTCGCAGTGTTGTGATCACAGGTTCCCCGATAGCAAAAGTTTAAACAGTTGACCCTTGTGATGAGTAGATTATTCTGGGGACATGGCTTCGCGAGTTTTTTTTTTTCTTTTCTTTTTTTTTTTCTTTTTTTTGCCAAGATGGGGGCAAAATATTGGAGAGAATGTAGAATGGGAATTAGAAAGGGAGGGAGAGACAGACAGATAGAAAGACAGACAGGCGGACAAACTCACAGACAAACAGAGAGTGAGAGAAAGAGAAAGAAGGGGGGAGGGCAGACAGACAAACAGACAGACAGATCAACAGGCTGACAGAGACAAAGATGAAATATGTGTGGGTGTGTGTATGAGAGAGAGAGAGAGAGAAAGAGGAAAGGGGGAGAGAAAACCGATAGGCATACAGACAGAGACAATGTGAGAGAGAGAGAAAGAGAAGTGGGGGGGGGGGCGAGAGAAGACCGACAGAAGTACAGAGACAATGTAAGTGAAAGAGAGAGAAAGAGGGAAAAAGAGAGACAGAGAGCCAGAGCGAAAATAAAAACGTAGAAGCGAATACAGTGACTAAATTAAAGAAATACTGACATATAAACAAATAGACAGACAGACAAATACGAAGAACGATTAAGGAAAAAAAAAGAAAAACACAAATCAAACAAAAAACATAATTTTTAAAAAGATGAAAGAGAAAATAAAGAGAAGGAGGGAAAGAATAGAACAACAGAAGAACATATTGTTACTGCTATGTTATGCTAGTTATGCAACTTACAAGTGTTTACATTATGTCTTCAATACTGGTTTCATCTTCCAAGTATAAATTTACATTGTTAAGATGAAAGGATTGACAAATATAAGGACAGGAGTGTATTTGTGTGTCTGCTCGTGTGTGTGTGTGTGTGTGCTTGCGTGTGTATGTGTGTGTGTGCGTGTGTGCTTGCGTGTGTGTATGTGTGTGCTTGCGCGCGCGTGTGTGTGTGTGTGATTGTGTCTGTTTGTGTCTAATCATTTCTGCTTCTATAAGTTTCTATGTGTCTGTATGTGTGTTTGTGTGTGTGTTCGTGATTGTGTTTATTGATGTCTGCTTCTGTAAGTTTCTATATGTGTCTATCTGTATATTTGTGTGTGCATGTGTTTGTGTGTATGTATTTGTGTCTATTCATTTCTGCTTCCACAATTTTCTATATGTGTCTACCTGTGTTTATGTTTGCATGTGTATTTGTGTTCGTGTCTGTCCATTTCTTCTTCTCTATGTGTGTGTTTCTGCTTGCGAGTGTACGTGTATGTGTGGCGACATAAAACTTAATTGAAAATCTGCGTCCAGGGAAAATGTTCCAAATTAACTGTTCACTCTAAGACAATTAGCCATTGCCTTCATCATCAATCACTCTCCCTAACTTGCGCTTAATTAGGGTTATTATTCAGTGATTTAGTCGGACAGAATTGCAATTAGTCTTTATATCACGAATCATTAAGAATTCCACGGAAGCGCGATTGATCTCGATGTTGATATCTGAGATCTGAGAAAGTAGGTTTTTTTCGCATTTGCTAATCTGCGAATCTGAATTTTGCTCTTCGTTAATATGTTTACGTAGAGCTCCAGATACGGATATATTTGCATGACAAATTATTTTAGTCTATTTATACTCTAAAAAATTATGATAAATCCTACTAGCTAATTATAGTCGTTATCAATAAACGGAAAATATTCTAGTTCACTTGCTGTCGCAGACTTGCTCTCCGGCAACGCAGCATCAGGAGTGAATCAAACTTGAATTAATGTGATTTTTTTTTTCCTAGAGACTCCGAGCGTGGGGCAGGAAGGGTCACTGTGCCTCGCCGCGGGGTTCGAGGGCACCGCCAGGAGGGTCAAAAAGGGACCCGTATTGACAGGAGTTGCTTGGCCTTGTGTTGCCTCCGCACCGGCCCGTCGCGTCGGCAGGGTCAGGCATAAGTTGTTTGATGGGCGTCGGAGTCTGATGAGAGTAAAGACGCCCACGTCATCGAGGGCGGTTTGGGCGGCCCTCGTTGGCGGAGATTGAGGTCGTGGAGCCTGTGGGCGGCGGCGACGGTTTCCGCTCCTGTTCCGTTCGGTGCCAGGGCGGGGAAATCGGGGGGGAGGGGGGGGCATCCCGTGGGGGGGGAAGGCTCGAGAAGATGGGGTGTTGGCGGTGGGGGTGAGAGGGAGGGATGGAGGAGAGAGGGAGAGAGACAGAGAGAGAGATACAGTAGAGACAGAGAGAGAGAGAAAGTAGAGACAGAGAGAGAGAGAGAGAGAAAGTAGAGACAGAGAGAAACAGATAGATAGAGAGGGATGATAGACAGAGAGACAGAAACAGGCACACAAACAGACGAGCCAACAGAAACAAAAAGCGAAAGAGAGAGAGGAGGGAGCAAGAAGATAAAAGCGAGGCGAGACCGTGGCGCTGTGTGAATGATTAGCCTGGTCCTCGTGCGTAAAAAAAAAAAAAAAAAAAAAAAAAAAAAAAAAAAAAAAAACACGCCTTGATCGAGTGGGCGGCAGAAGGAAGCTTTCTTCGTGGGCGTTTTGGGTCTGATGTATGGCTGCTTCTCGGGGGACATTAATATCAAGTAGATTAGGATTCTAAGTAACTTGACTAACACTTAGCTACGGTGTGTTCACTGACAAACGGACACATGCTCACATACGCACACACAGGCACTGCTCACATACGTACACGCAGGCACTGCTCACATACGTACACACAGACACTGCTCACATAAGTACACACAGGTACTGCTCACATACATACATACATGTACTTAGTGTGATGTGTTCACTGACAAACTGACATATGCACACATAGGCACTTACTTACACACATCTCCCCCACCCCCTCCCCGCCCCGTCATACACAACACTCTTGATGATGACGAGCAAGAGAAGGTTGATCATGTTTAACGTTATTAATTACCAATATCACATATGAGAGGTATGAGAAGGAAGAAGTGAAACTAAGAAGTAATAAGAACCTCTGCTTATACTACTGAATCATTCCTAAAAGTCACGATGTATTGGAGTAATTTTGTTTCAAAATAATTCTCTGTCATTAAATAAATTGTTTATAATAGAGCCTCACTCGCAATGTATTTTCACCTGGGCCTTATTATAGCTAGAAGGATCTATCGCCAACCCGACACTAACCCTTCTCGCCTTTTTAATTCGTAGGATCCAACACTTTTAAAGATTTCGGAATTGGAGTCTTACTGAAAGGTATGTGTATTTTACAAGCATAGTATCTATTAACACCACTAGAAAGCTACATATTATAACCCTATGATAATTGAGCCTACGAGAGGAAAAATTTACTCGCAGATAGTCCTAACTATTCCACAGATGATATTTTTACTAGCTGCGTTTATGAAAAATGAAATGCGCCAAAAAACAAATTCGCATCACGAAATCGATCTAGGAATCTTTTATCTGAGGAAACCTGGAGAGAGAGAAAGAGGGAGGTGGATGGAGGAAGAAAGGAGAGAGAGGGCGGGAGAGCAGGAGATAGAGGGAGGAAAAAAGAAGGATAGAGAGGGAGTGAGGGAGGAAGAGGAGCGGGGAGGGAGAGAGGAGGGAAGGAAACAAGAAGGAGAGAGAGAGAGAGGCGAAGGATGAAGAAAGAAGAAGGTAAAAGGAGTGAGGGTGGAAGGAAGAAAGGAGAAAGAGAAAGGAGGAAGAAAGAAAGAGAGAAAAGAGAGAGAGAAAAAAAGACAGAGAAAGCAAAACATGGAGGGAAGGACAGAAAGAGAGTGAAAGGGAAGGTAGATCTCAATCCGGAGAGCACTCATAAATTGTGACGAATACTATTCAAGATTCCTCAAGAGATTTCCGTGTCATTTTAACGAGCATTACCCAGAACGAACGATTGAGCCGGAAACTAAAAGCACGTAGAAGTACATACATACCTTTTTGCGCCCAAAGCTTCAGAGAGAACCGAGTGAAAAGATTATAGGCCAAATGACCCTTGACCCTTATGGTGAATAGTTGAAGAGCATACGGAAATACGCAATATCCCGTAATCGTAATTGGCAGGAGAGCGTACTTTTAGGATTAATTAAACGAGAATTTTGGAAACGAGCGAAACGTTATCAGACGAAAAGATGTATTTTTTTCAGTGGTAGGGTTTGCCATTCAGACGTTTCTGATATGTGTTTTTGTTCAGTAAACGATAATGATAATAATGATAATAATGATGATAATAATGATAATAATAATGATAATAACAATGATAATGATGATAGAAATTATCGTAATGATAATGTAATTATAATACCAATAATAATGATAATGTAATTATAATAACAACAACAATAACAATGATAATTATGATAATAGTAATAATGATGATAATCCTAATGATGAAAACAATAATGATAATAACAATAATAATGATAATAATATTAACAATAATGATAATGATACTAATAACAACAATATTAATAACAAGAACAAGAACAGCAACAATAATAAGATTAACAATGATGATAATAATGATAATAAAAAAATAGTAATAACAATAACAACAATAATAATGATGTTAACAATAATGATGATAATAATAATAACAACAATAGAAATAACAATAACAACAACGATAATGATATTAACAATAATGATAATAATAATAACAGCAAGGGTGATAACAATAACAATAACAACAATAATAATAGTAATAATAATAACCATTGTATACTTAATCTTCCGTTCGCGTATAAACAACCAGAATGATAGTAATCCTGATGGTGATTAAGTTAATGAGGATAACTACAACAGTAATGAGGATAATGAGAACCAAAATGATGACGATAATAATCATAAAAGAAAATTGTAATAAGCTAATGTGATTTTCTTTCTTTCTTTCTTCTTGTATATCGTCATCTTCTTGTGTTTTACTTAATTTTCTAGTTTTCTTTTTTCTTTTATATCTTCATCTTCTTGTATTTACTTAGTTTTCCTTTTTTATTTTTTATTTTATATCTTCTTCTTGTGTTTTACTTAATTTTCCAGTTTTTTTTTCTTACTTCTTGCATATCTTTATCTTGTGATTTACTTAATTTTCTAGTTCTTTATCTTCATCTCCTTATGTTTTAATTAATTTTCTAGATATTTTTTATATCTTCATCTTGTGTTTTACTTTTTTTTTCTTTTTTTCTTTTTTTTCTTTTTTTTTTTTTTGGAAGGGGGTGCTAAATTTTCTTCCAATTTCTCCTCCCCCCCTCTCTTATCCCCCGCCCCCTCCCCATCCCCATCTCTCCCATCCCTCCCCCTCCCCCCACCCATCCCCATCTACATTCCCGACCGTGCATGAGACGCCTCGTAGATATCAGCCCCTTTACCTCTTATCTCCCCATTTCTTGCCCTGAAACACCCTCTCCCCATCGCCCCATTCCCTTCCCTTTTCTCCTGTCCCATTCATTTCCCTTGCCTCTTGACCCAGTCATTTCCCTTTTCCTCCTGCCACATACCCTTCCCTTAACTCCTGCCCCTTTCCTTTCCCTTGCCTCCTGCCCCATTTATTTCCCTTTTCTCCTGCCTTCGACCCTGCCCCATGGCCCACCCTCCACCCTCGGCCGTGCATGAGGCGCCACTTAATGGGGTGTCAGGACCGGAAATAACCCATCAGGTCGCCCTCGAAACCCGGAGATCCACTTGACCGATGGCTGGAGATCCCCCCCACCCCCTCCTCCCCCCACCCCCTTTCCTCCGCTTTCCCTCGCACCCCCTCCGTTCAGAGGTTTTCGCCTCTCCTAATTTTTTCCCTCTTTCTTTCCCCTCTCTCTCTGTCTCTCTCTATTTTCTGTCTGTTTATTTCTCTATTTCTCTGTCTGTTTATCTGTTTATCTCTCTATCTGTTTATCTGTTTGTCTCTCTATCTCTCTATCTCTCTATCTGTTTATCTGTTTAACTCTCTATCTCTCTATCTGTTTATCTGTTTAACTCTCCATCTCTCTATCTGTAAATCTATCTATCTACCTCTGTATCTGCCTCTCTGTCTATCTCTTTGTATATCTACCTATTTATCTGTCTATCATTTAGAGGGAATAAAGTGGTTCTCCTTCACTTTTTTTTTTCTTGTTCTTCTCTTCCTCTTCCTCCTCCTCCCTCATTTTCCTCTTCCTCCTCCTGCTCCTCCACCATCGTTTCCCCCTCTCCCTTCCTCCTCTTCCTCCTCCTATTTCTTTCCATCTTTCTTCTCCTATCCTCCTAACTCCTCCCTCCTCCCACCTCACTCTACCCTCCTCCCTCTACCCTCCTCCCTCCTCTTCCTCCTCTTCCTTCTCCTCCATCTCTTTCCCTTTATCATCACTACTTGATTGATCAGGCTCCCTTCACCATCCCCTTTCCCTCTTCCCTCCTCCTCATCCACTTCCTCCTTCCTCCCTCCCTCCTTTACCATCTCCTTTTACCTCCTCCCTCCTTTGCTCCTCCCTCCACCACCATCTCCTTCTCCTCCTCCCCTTCTTCTTCTTCTTCTATTTCTTGCTCCTCCTCCACTTCCTCCTCCTTCGCCTCCCTCCACTCCCCCCCCCCCCTTCTACTTCCTCCCTCCACATCCTCCCCCTCTCCCCCCCCCCTCCTCCACCTCCTCCTCCTCCCTCCCTCCCTCCCCCTTATCACCTCTCCTTGATTAATCAGGCTCCCGATAAGCTATCAGGTTCCCCTTGCCTCTCGTCTCTTGATCGATGGCTGTTTGTCTCGCCGCCCGCTGACCCATCGCCCGAGTCACTACAGAAGCAAGGTCATTTTTCAGTCCATGTAGATATCGAGGGTCTCGTCCAATCTGCGAAAATGTAGATTTTCTTGTGTGCGTTCTACAGTTCGTGTGTATGTGATGATGGCGAAGATGGTGATGTGAGGGTGATGATGATGTGGTGATGGTGGTGGTGATGATGATGAAGATGTGTAGGTGATGGTGATGATGTGGTGGTGATGATACTAGCAGTATTGATAATAATAGTAATGATAATGATAGCAATAATAGTAATAATGGTGATAGCAATGATGATGATAATGATAATGGTAATAATGATAAAAATAATGATACTGATAATAATGATGATGATAATGATGATAATAAAGATAATAAAAATAATGGCAACGATAACGAAAATAAATATAACAATAATAATGATAATGATACCACTAATAGATAAAATAACAACGCTGGTCAACAACAAATTTCTTTTCAATGATGTTCTAGCTGATTTAGGACAATTTTGATGTGCTGAATCCAAATATCGTTTTGCTCAATCAGGTCAACTTTTTGAACAATGGCCACTTTTTTTTTTTTTTTTTTTTTTACTTTTTTGTATATATATATATATATATATATATATATATATATATATATATATATATATATATATATATATATATATATGGGCATTTTCTCTGTATATCAGTCTTCTCAACATACAGGAGCTCCCTCTCGGTAGTGTGATTTCTTACCTGTAAAAAAGGAATAAAATACACTAATAGTCAGAAAGTTATGGGGATCAGCTGGCTCTCAGATCCTCACAGGCCGGCCTTTAATATAGGCCTGAAGTTTATGGATTATCCTGGGATTAAGGAAATATCCGACTTAGTTAATCCTTTCTCTCTCTCTTTTATAAAGCTTATATATTCTTTTTATTTCTTGGAATAAACGAACTCTGAAGAGTTTCCATGCGCCAACTGGTATTTCTATTTTACAGGTGAATGAAATGGCTTCGACCAGAAAATGAAAGTAAAAATAAGCTCAACGTATTCTGCTATGAATACACCATTGTTCCTAACCGGAATCCAGTCACGTTTCATAAAGCTTATTTTGGTATTAAACTTGGTAACCAAGATAAAGCCAGGGCACCACCGAATCTGGGCAGCGGACCAAGGGCAAGAAGAGTTGGCTGAAGTTCGGAATTCCCATGGAGCTGATAAACCGAATCACTGACTGTTACTCCTGTGCTGTTGCTTTAACTGGGATCAAGAGGAAGAACCGGAGTAGCCTCTAATATCTCTCCCTCCCTCCCTCCCTCCCTCCCTCTCCCTCCCTCCCTCTCTCTCTCTCTCTCTCTCTCTCTCTCTCTCTCTCTCTCTCTCTCTCTCTCTCTCTCTCTCTCTCTCTCTCTCTCTCTCTCTCTCCCTCCCTCCCACTGGCTGTTACCTCTGTGCTGTTGATGTAACTGGGATCAAGAGCAGCCTCCAATATCCTGATCTTCAACCACCTTGTCGCCCTGTAGCTCAATGTAATGAAATCCTGGTACCTGTCTTTGGAGAATGTCCTGAGATTAGTGATGGAAATTCCTCCTGTGATCAAGAAGATGAAGAAGACGAAGTGGTTCTTGACGATAATACTCCACTTCCTTTTTCCCGAATTGAGATAAATGATCTCGTTCGTTATCTCAGCTTCTCATAGTCCTCTGCCGAACTGTTGGCATCCAGACTGAAGGAAAAAAAAGCTCACTGACAGTTCTCGCATCACCTTCTACGGCAACAGTCATCAGGAGTACTCTGTTTTTTTCACTGAAGATAAGGACTTGGTGTACTGTACAGATATTGCGTCTCTTCTGAACAAGCTTGGAGTGCCACAGTACGAACCCAAACATTGGAGACTGTTCATTGACAGAAGCAAGTGATCACTGAAATGTGTTCTCCTTCACAAAGGCAACCAGTTTGCCTCTGCAACCCTCGCTCACTCGACTACACTGAAGAAGTATGAAGCAGTGAAGTGTGTGCTGGAGAAAATTGGTTATGATCAGCTTGACTGGTTTATTTGAGTTAACCTGGAGATGGTGAATTTTTTGTTGGGACAGCAGTCCGGGTTCACTAAGTAACCATGCTTTCTGTGCATGTGGGATGGTAGGGACAAAGCTAATCACTACACAAAGAAGGACTGGCCTTTGCGGGAGGAACTGCTGCCTTGCAAGAGACGTCATCAACAACACTCTGGTGGACAGAGACAGGATACTCTTCCCAACGCTGTACATCATGCTCAGCTTGACCAAGCAGTTCCCCAAAGCTCTGGACAAGGATGGTGGCTGCTTCTCTTACTTGGGCCAGGCTATTCCAGGATTGAAAGCTGGCATCTTTAACGGTCCTCAAATCCGTCAGCTTATCCGAGATCCTAATACTGAAAACAGCGAACGATGGGGAACTGGAAGCGTTCAACAACAATGCCGGGAACAACACTGAACTTGCCACCAATATGATCACAGCTTTCAGAAACCTCGGACGCAACATGAGCACCAAAATGCATTACTTATTCTCACATAGGGATCGGTTTCCCGAGAATCTGAGAATCTGACGAGCAAGGGAGAGATTCCACCAGGATATGAAAGAGATGGAGACGAGGTATCAGGGACGCTAGGATTCAGACGTGATGGCTGATTGCTGTTGGACTCTTAAGAGAGACATCCCTGACGCTAAGGATTCTAGAGGTTCAAGTAAATGGTTCATTGTTCAAAGTTCATGCCCTGAATTTTGAACAATAAGGACGTAACATTCAATTTACATGTACGTACTTTTATCAATGTCTACTATTGTAAGCGAAATTTGTAACATTTGATTAGTAAACTGTGTTAGAGAACTATTTTTCTCTTAAAAACATTTCAGATGAGAAATATTAACAAAAATGATAATGGTAACAAAAATTGTTACCATTATCATTATCACCCTCTGTTATCAATGATTTTATTTTTTTTTTTATCATTATCATTATCATTATAATCATAACCACAACAATAATAACTACAACAATAATGATAACAATAAAAATAATAACAAAGACCAAGATGAAGATAATACATGACAAAAACAAAAGAGCATCGATAGGCAAGGATGTTGACAACGGAACCGAATTTGCAACTAGAGGTGTGTTGTGTCGGACAGGATCCATTTCTCTTCGTGAGATCGGAACTCGTTACCCGAACAGAATAGGTTTAGGAAAGGAGTTTGCACTATAGACGATTTGATTTTCATAGGATTATGGGAAAAAAGCTGGCTGATGTTCGTAAGATAGCGTGTGTTATATATATACATATATACAATATATACGAAGCAAGAAAAAAATGAGTGGTTTTTTTCCCTGGACTAAAAAAAAGAGTAAAAAATAGGAAATTTTTGTTCGGATAGAAAACTGTAACCAGGAAAACTGAAGAAAGCATTATAAAATGAATAAAAATTGCAATGAAAAAGCACCTCTTTAAAACGTTGACACAATTTTAGGTAAAGTATGTCATATCACATGATTACTACATGTTAAGTTGAGGATATTATTTAGTCATTGTTATGCAACATAAAACAATAAAGGACGCAGTTGATTTAAAACGGAAATCTTTGAGGAAAATTGCCATAATGTGTTATACGAATATGTTTTACGAATGAAAAGAGTAATTTTTTGTGTGATTTAATCCCCCTGACTTTAATTATTAAAAGTATTATAGCATCATATAGGTTACGTAAGAGAAATCGAGTCTGTGTGTTTCATTTCGTCTGCCATAAGTGTTTTTCTTCTCTTTCTCTCTCTTTCTCTTTCTCTTTCTCTTTCTCTTTCTCTTTCTCTCTCTCTCTCTCTCTCTCTCTCTCTCTCTCTCTCTCTCTCTCTCTCTCTCCCTCCCTCTCTCCCTCATCCTCTCCCTCTCTCCCTCTCTCCCTCCCTCCCTCCCTCCCTCTCCCCCATCCTATCCCTCCCTCTCTCCCTCATCCTGTCCCTCCCTCCCTCTCTCCCTCCCTCCCTCTCCCTCATCCTCTCCCTCCCTCTCTCCCTCTCCCTCTCTCCTTCTCTCCAGCTTTCTATCTTATTTATTTTTACTTCGCTTCCTATCATGCAACGTCGCATTATGTAAATTATCATGCTATTGGCGTTTTGAAAAGAGAAAAATATGGAGAAAAAGTCAGAGAAAAAGCTAAAAGTCCTCTAAAATTTTGCAATTATGTTTCGTTGAATAAGTGAAGATAAAACTAATAATAAGTCATTTCGAAGGGTATTAAGGAAATGTAATTAATAAGAAGAGTGAGCTAATGAAATGTTCTACAGATCGTGGAAGATGGAACACAATATTAGATGGAACACAATACCACATAGAACACAATACCACATTGAACACAACAGCATATAGAACACAACACCACATGGAACACAATACCAGATGGTACACATCATATGGAACACAATACCAGATGGTACACATCACATGGAACACAATACCAGATGCTACACATCACATGGAACACAATACCAGATGCTACACATCACATGGAACACAATACCAGATGCTACACATCACATGGAACACAATACCAGATGCTACACATCACATGGAACACAATACCAGATGCTACACATCGCATGGAACACAATACTAGATGCTACACATCACATGGAACACAATACCAGATGGTACACATCACATGGAACACTACCAGATGCTACACATCACATGGAACACAATACCATATGGTACACATCACATGGAACACAATGCCAGATGGTACACATCACATGGAACACAATACCAGATGGTACACATCACATGGAACACAATACCAGATGGTACACATCACATGGAACACAATACCAGATAGAATACCATATGGAACACAATACCAGATAGAACACACCACGTGGAACACAATACCAAATGGAACGCAATACCAGATGGAACTCAATACCTTATGGAACACAATACCAAATGGAACACAATACCTTATGGAACACAAAACCAAATGGAACACACCAAATATTAATCACGTGATCTAAAAGACAGTAAAACACGCACACACACATTAACAGACACACACACTCAAACAAACAACCAAACAGTAATAAAAATGATACGTGGGAATCATTGCAAAAGTGAGGAGTTAGATTTGACATGTAAGATCAGTCGTCGCCATGTGAGATCAGTTCGTTGACATGTAAGATCACTTCTCTGACATGTAAGATCACTTATTTGACATGTAAGAACACTTATTTGACATGCAAGAACACTTCTTTGACATGTAAGACCAGTTCGTTGCCATGTAAAATCACTTCATTGTCATGTAAGATCACTTCTTTGACATGTAAGATCAGTTCGAGGAGAGCACTTCGCGAAGCCATCGGAAATCGCAATATTGAAAAACTGAAAACACCATTTGATAAACGAAAGAAAAAATAATAATACGGATTAGCCAACAAGGCGCAAAAAGCCTGGTTCTCTTAATAAATGCACAAAATAAAAAGGTCTTTGAAATGAATGAAAATAAAAGAGAGCGATTATAAGTCATGGGAGAAGAAAAGCGAATATGGAAATATAAATCGTTTTCCAGAAAATTGCATCGAAAGAAAAATTATGGAAAATATGATACGAGGTTAATCAAATGATATGAATATTCTTCGGGATATAACTGGGGGAATAATTATTTTATTTTGAGAACCTTTGTATTCCGGTGAAGATGAGAAAGACAGAGAGCAAATTAATCGAGCAATGAAAAAAAAAATCTGGAAAAAAAATACATATTGCAAAGGTAAGATTAAAACATATAAGAGAAATAATCTAATATTAATCAAACCTTGACAAAGATATTGATAATAGCCTCCCTGGTGTCGTTAATTACCAAAGGCAGTATTTTTCAATGGCGTTAAGAGAGTTCCTCTAAAGATGTTTGTAAAAAAAATGTTTTCCAATATACTCGTGTAATAATATGATCAGGTATGACGATGTACATATAGGTATCAATTTAGCCATCATGGTTTGCTCTAATTATTATCATCACTACCGTTATCATGATAATAATAATTATGATGATAACTAAACATTCTTATATTATCAATATTGTCATCATGGTTAACATTATCACTGATAACTATTTGTTATCTTTAGTACAGTTTTTATTATCATTATCATTATCAATAACAGAGCCGTAGCTTCATTATAATCATTATTATCACTGTTATTATTATCATTTATAGTGGTATTTGTATCAATATCATTAGCATTGCTATTATCATTTCTATCATCATTA
>NC_091554.1:9678652-9681152 GCF_042767895.1 Penaeus vannamei
TAGTGAATTCAGGACTATAAATTCAAACAGTTATTCCACCGAATAAACTTTATTTCGCAAACGGAAACCAGGAATCACTCAGCAACTCTATGAAGTACACTTTTTTAATAGGCAACCACATTTTTTTTATTATTATTATTATTCTTTATGAACTGTATCATCTACATAATCGTTATTTTTATCTATCATTGCTATCATTACCGTTATTACACACACTTTTTTAAATTCTTTATGAACTATATTACCTACATGAAGTATTTCTAGTATTATCGTTATTATCATTTGTGACAAACACCTTTTTTAATTCTTTATAAACTGTATTATCTACATGTAGCATTTCGAATGTCATTATCGTTATTTACATTTACCATTGCTATCATGACCGTTATGACAAACAAGATTTTCAATTCCAATCCGCTGATACGATTAAACTGAAATTCTACAGAAATCTCGTGGAAACGGAGACAATACAAAGGTAAATCCTCTTTTGACGAAGATGAAATTTCTTCGTCTTCTAAACGCTCAGGATTTCGTATATTTCTCGAAATATTTACGAAATATAATAATCTCGCGGTCTCTAGTTTTCTTAACAGTGGCTACCGCTATTATCTCTTTATATCTGTCTGTCGATTTATATATCTATCCATCTATCTACCTAGCTAGTTAGCTATCTATATTTATCTATCAATCTAATATTTACATATTTGATACTGCCGGTCTGTCTTTCTGACTGTATGCCTACCTGCCTGCCTGTCTGTTTATCTGTCTGTCTGTCTCTCTCTCTCTCTCTCTCTCTATCTATCTGTCTATCTATCTATCTATCTATCTATTTCTTTCTCTCTCTCTCAATCTGTTTATCTGTAATTTTATCTATCTATCTCTCACTCTCTAACAATATCCATATATACATATTCACATATTCTGGAAAAAGATCCCCCTTAAAAGACTAGATAAATAGATCATAGAAAATGGATGAAAAGGTAACACTTTTTCTCTCTGCTTCTCTTTTCACCTGAAAGCCCGCCGAAGACTCACTGTTCGGGGGAAAGAAAATGCGAATGGACCAAAATTGATAAGGAAACGGGGGAAAAGAAAGAAAGAAAAAAAACCCGCACCGCGACGGAAAATTCGAGGCTTCAACATTTAACGCTAATCTTGACGACATGTTGAGATGATTAAACTTCAAAGGGCGCGCGTGGCCGAAAGCCCGCGACGGGAGACCGAGCAGAAGGGAGGGAGTTTTGTGTAAGCCTAAACGCTACGCCGGGCGCTGGAGATAGCCTCGTGGGGCCGCCGGGGGGGGGGGGGGACCGGGTCCTTCGGCGGGAGAAAATGAGGTCTGGTGTAAGCCCCTCCCCGCGCCGGCTGGAGGGCGCGGGTGAGAGACTCGGTTCTGTGGACGCCGGCGAAGAGAGGGTTCGATCGCCAAGAGAGGGTTCGATCGCCAGGAGAGGCTTCGATCGCCAGGAGAGGCTTCGATCCCCAAGAGAGGCTTCGATCGCCAGGAGAGGCTTCGATCCCCAAGAGAGGCTTCGATCGCCGAGAGAGGCTTCGATCGCCAGGAGAGGCTTCGATCCCCAAGAGAGGCTTCGATCGCCGAGAGAGGCTTCGATCGCCGAGAGAGGCTTCGATCGCCAAGAGAGGCTTCGATCCCGCTTAAATGGGATTTGCGCGCCGTCGTTCTTCCTTTGTTCCGTTCCCCGTTCCATCGGACGCTGTTGATGAGAATCCGGATAAAGGCGACGAAAGCCTCTGGTGTCAATTGCTTAAAAGAACAAAGAGGATGACGGCGAAGTAAAATGCTTGATAATTGGACGATATTCAGTTGCAAAGCTATACGATTGCAAAACACGATATTTAAGACAGGGGGAGAATAAACACAAGGCGAGAGGGTTATTAAGATCCTGATAAAAAACAAAAACAAAAAAAAAACAATACTAATTAACTGCCTTGATGCCAATCCCCTGCTTAAAAGTGACACGTAAAAAGAGAATATTCATTTCCTGTTGTATTGTTCAAAAATAGAACACATCAGCGTAAAGAGAAACAAGTAACGACGTGTGAAAATAAAAAATAAAAATAAAAACATTAATCAGCATCATAATTTCGAGAGAAACTAATGAGCTAGTATCCCACGACGCAAATCTTCGCAGCTGGGGTACAGATTAAGTTTTATTCACTTGATACACAAAGACAAACAATCCAATGACAAAATCTGTAAACAAAATCACAGATAGAAAAAATCATTTAGTATTGCGTCCCAAAATATGAATAGAGAGAGAGAGAGGGAGAGAGGGAGGAAAAGAAAGAGAAGGAAAGAGAGGCAGAGACAGACACACAAACACATAGAGAAAAAAAAAACGAAAAAAAAGAAAAGAAAAGAGCTAGAGACAGACACACAAACACGGAGAGAAATATAAAAAAACGAAAAAAAAAAAACGAGCGAGAGACAGAGAGAAAAAAAGATACCTACGCACTCATCGCCTCACACATCTTTTCC
>NC_091554.1:9696152-9698652 GCF_042767895.1 Penaeus vannamei
TCTCTCTCTCTCTCTCTCTCTCTCTCTCTCTCTCTCTCTCTCTCTCTCTCTCTCTCTCTCTCTCTTTCTCTCTTTCTCTCTCTCTCTCTCTCTCTCTCTCTCTCTCTCTCTCTCTCTCTCTCTCTCTCTCTCTCTCTCTCTCTCTCTACACACACACACACACACACACACACACACACACACACACACACACACACACACACACACACACACACACACTACCACACACACATTTCTCATTTCATTTCTCTCTCTCTCTCTCTCTCTCTTCTCTCTCTCTCTCTCTCTCTCTCTCTCTCTCTCTCTCTCTCTCTCTCTCTCTCTCTCTCTCTCTCTCTCTCTCTTCTCTCTCTCTCTTCTCTCTTTCTCTCTCTCTCTCTCTCTCTCTCTCTCTCTCTCTCTCTCTCTCTCTCTCTCTCTCTCTCACACACACACACACACACACACACACACACACACACACACACACTCACTCATACACACATTTCTCATTTCATTTCTCTCTCTCTCTCTCTCTCTCTCTCTCTCTCTCTCTCTCTCTCTCTCTCTCTCTCTCTCTCTCTCTCTCTCTCTCTCTCTCTCTCTCTCTCTCTCTCTCTCTCTCTCTCTTTCTTTTTCTCTCATGGGAAATAGGAACGGGGCTGAATTATCCAATGGGGAGCTCTGTGCCCTGACTTGGTGCTCGAGATCATCAAGGGCTTATAGTCCCGTAATACCCAGAGCCTGGGCATGAGCATCGGTTAGTTTGTGGACGGGTATGCGTTCGACCAATTCCAAAAGACATATGCGTCTACACGAGCGTGGGTTAGCAGGCCAAAGATATTGTGTAGGACATTGATTCATATGTTCCGCTAACGTGCAAAATATGTTGGCGAGTCTAGACGAAAAGTAAAAATGAAATCAAGCTTAAGCAGCTTAGTCAACAACTGGCCCGCCTCGTCAATGATATCGAGCACGACGCGGGTCGTATTCAGTCAAACGAGGACGCCCTTGCTTCTGCCTCCCACGACCCCCACCAAGCAAACCTGGAGGACGTCTCTGCTGCGGCTCCAGAGGATTCAACCGAGTCGGACCTCATGTTCGACTTCGACTAAGAATGATGAAGAGTTATAGAAGGTCGATGCGTGGAAGATTCACTTCAACACGCGATGTCGACCCTCTCTCTTCATTATTCAATGATAATGATAATATTGATATTCAATGATAATGATAATATCGATATTCAATAATGATAATATCGATATTCAATAATGATAATATCGATATTCAATGATAATGATAATATCCGTATTCAATGATAATGATCACAAATTGCACACACACACACACACACACACACACACACACACCGATTTTCACCAAACCTCAAGTTCCCACACAATGGGAAGAGGGAGGGGGTCGAGGGGAAAAAGGAACGGCAAGAGGTGGGGCAGGGGCAGTCTAGGGGAAACGAGGGAGTGGGAGGGCTAAGGGAAGGGGTTGAGGGTTATCACATCCAGGGACTCACACACGTACGTACGAACAGACGCAAGCATGTATTTGTCTGTATGTATAGAATTATATATATATATATATATATATATATATATATATATATATATATATATATACATATATATATATATATATATATATATATATATATATATATATATATATATATATATGCATGTATACATATATATATGTATATATATATATATATATATATATATATATATATATATATATATATATATATATATATATATATATATATATATATATATATATATATATATATATATATATATATATATATATATATATATATATTATATATATATATATATATATATATATATATATATATATATATATATATATATATATATATATATATATATATATATATATATATATATATATATATATATATATATATATATATATATATATATATATAGGAGTATAGGGAAAAATGATCTAAATTCTAATCCTGACTCCCTCCCTCCTCTTCTTGGCAGCCCTATATATATAATGTATATATACATGTGCATGTATATATATATATATATATATATATATATATATATATATATATATATATATATATATATATATATATATATATATATATATATAATATCATTATTGCATCTGTGACCTTATTACCTTGGTGGAAGTATGTGCTCTCAGAGTGCTTTTAGTACATTCTGCTATTTTTGTGTAGTTGCCTATACATTTACCAATTTCCAATACACTGGCAGTAAAAGAAGAAAGAAATACAGTTAAATACGCAAGGACGAAACATGAAAATGATATCCATTTATATATTTCCTTAAAGAATGGAAACTTTACATGTTCTTGCCCCGCAGACGTACACATAATCATATACAGTTCATTAGTTATAATTTCTGAAATGATATATATATGCGATAACAATAATGATGATGACGATAATATCAATAATAACAATAATAATAATGATGATAGTAATAGTCATGATAAAAATAATAAC
>NC_091554.1:9721152-9731152 GCF_042767895.1 Penaeus vannamei
TAAGATGCGCAGGCCTTATAGTCACTGCTAAATGACAAAAATATGACACACGGCTGCCTTTCAAATTCAAAGCCGATGAGCTTGTTTACCTTGCGAGGAAAAACACAACACTGACCCACGAACTCATTTTTGCGTTCGCGAACTAGTCCGTGTATCATTACGCGCTTGTCAAAACGATATTTGGTTAGTTATCTGTGTCTGCTGGTACGCATTTATGACTTTAAAGGGTTTTAGTAATGTTATTATACTTCATTTGCATATTTTTTTATTTATCTATATTCTCATTTAGAATCCTGCGCATCGAGTGTTTCACACTTTCTTGTGCTAGCCATAGGTTGACAGCTCACCATACCGCTCATTTCGAGATTGAAAGCTGGTGAGAAATGTTGCGTGTCCAGTGTTGTGTTGATTCTGGGTTCTTTTTAAGACTTTTACAGTGGCATTGAAGAATAATTAGACTTTAGTAACCATCCCAGTTTTATATATATGCCCTTCAAGAGCTCCAAGTGACGAAAAAGGTGATTTAAATCGAAGGAATCCCAACAGTACAAAGAAACAAAAGTTTCACGTTTCCGGATATAAAGGTATTTGGTTTATTATTTTACAGTGTGAATACAGCTCTGTCTTGCCGTACATACTGTGGTAGAGAGAATGTGTCCTGGGGGTTGTTGGGGGGCTTGTCCCCCATCAACCCTCCCCTTGGGTAGTGCCCAAAGGGCACGCCTAGTCACGGCAATTTGTATTGATATATTAGGTTGGTTTATTGGTCAATACGTTTTTTGGGAGGATTGGATTGTGTGAATTCCCGTAGCGTTTTTGATTTCTGGCGCGTCAGCCTGTAAAATTTCAAAGATGGCGGTTACATCCGTAGAGTTTCATTTGCCGATTTTAAGCGTTTTTTGTGCTAGTTTTATGCATTTTTGATCGATATTCTTATTTAAGTTTGTTTTACCCCATAATTTTCCTGATATAGTTCATACCCTCCCCTGCTAATGGGACTATCAAATCAAGATCGTCGATGGAGAAATGGTACTCGATCTCCTGAACGATTCATTCGCATAAGAAACAACGCCGAAATTCAATGAAATCATAGTCTCTGGGAGGGGGTGTCGCTCTCTGTAACAATTACCAGGTTAGATAAGGTTAGGATAGGTTCGTACTCATTCCCTAAAAGGAACATTTAAAAGTGCATATGCATATGTGTGCTGTACGCCTAACCACGAGAAATAGGATTACTCATTACTATGATGTATCATCTACTTTTGTAATAATACATGTGGATATATGTATTCTAAAGGAATGTAGTAGCTAAGGAGAAAATGCTTTTAAGGGATATGGAAACATAGTCCATGGCTAGAGAAATACAATTATCAGTTTTGGTTCTTATAGCAATTGTTGGGGTAGTCTCTGCATGTCAGATAGCATTCACTTGTTTTCTCCAGATCTAGAATTGTGACCCTTTCTGCCAGAGATGTTTAGCGGACAGCTCATTCAAAATTTTGGTATGCTGGCATATATTTCTTGTCGTTAATTTTACTAGTGTATTTTGGCGTGTATGTATTCACTATTTGAAAAACTGGCTTGGAGTATACCAAATTTAGTCAGGCAGACAGGGATCACCTATTCCAGTGTAGGCATTTTAGGATGGTCTTGAGAGTGGGAGTCTGATTTCTTTTCCTTACGTAAAATACAATTTCTTCTGGCATCTGTTCTCTGATTCTAATAAATTTTCCATTTCTTTATATCTAATGAAATTAGAGACTAAGAAAGCTATTTCTTTACAGAAGTTGTTCTTTACTAAAAGTAACATATTTGGCATTATTGAATTGTCTTTAATGTGTATTAATAAGATGCCATTGTCAAGCTGTGTTTTGATGATGGTAGTGGTATTTAGAATTGAACAGCATCAAATGAGCTTAGTATCCAACTTGCCTGTTGGTTTACTGGCAAAGGAGCATCAAATTTTGTCGGGAATTTTACTATGTAATAATTAGGGTGACTTGAAAAATGGTATATGGAAGCAGTAAGTTGGTGAAATCTCATTCATTTTTCATCTATGACTTTTCTAGCACTGATTTAGGGAATTCTTCGGAATATCTTTACATGACTGATTGTGATATTGGTATTGATAGAGTCCTCTCACTTGCTGCTTTCCAAATATAGCAAAGTTATGCCACAGAAACCCCTCCAGTACCCACAATCTTATCCTAGATAGTAGGGGTGACCATGAATGGTACCAGGGTAAGTTACAAATAATGTACAGAAAGTTGATCAATATGTGATAAAATGCATTGGGCTGTGCCTCATGTAATCCCCCTATGGGGGAGCTGCTGCACCCTAACCCTTGCCCTAAGCAACAAAGAATCCACCAGGTCGCAGGGGGCACAACACCCTGCATTAGACACTATAGTGACTGATTCTGTGTATAGCCGTATTTTACCCCGCAATTTCCCTGGTACCATTCATGCCCTTCCCTGCTATCTGGGCCAATATTGTTGCTGATAGTGGGTTTTCGTGGCATGATTTTGATATATTTGGATAGTATAGGGTATGAGGAATCCATTGATACAAAAATCGTCACAATTGGTTGTGTGAAGGTGTTCCAAAAAATAACCCAAATTTAAAGTAAGACATTATTTGATATTGTAATATATTACTCACAGGATCTTTTTTGGCCTTTGACAATTGAATGATCTATTTTTACTATAGATAACCCCTAACCCAGTGAACATGTTCTGGAAATTTTAGACTCAGTGGGGATTTAGGAAGGGACTCTTTCATTATTTTTATTGATAAACAAGTATGGAATGTACCATCCATGAGCCGTTACTGGAAGAGTGCCGGCTCAAGGGAGGACGCTATTTCCATGCTCAGAATCCTATTCCTACCTGCCTTGACTGGCAGCTCAGATTGTATTACAGAAAATTTTTAAGAATGACACAAGTAACAAGATGTTAGATATTCAGAAGATGGCTAGGGTGATGGGAATAACTCATCAAGAGTGCATAAAGCTCTAGGTGGAAGATAGACTCAGTAATCATGTAGGAAGGGACTCTTGTATTATTTTCACCAGTAAATGAGGGTAGAATATCTCCTCCTAGAGCCATGACTTGAATGCTTGCTCCAGGTAGGTCACTAATTCCATGCTTAGGAAGATATTCCTATCCACCGTGACCAGCAGTGCAGGATGTGTTTGGAAAAAATTTGATGATGCAAAAATGAATAAAAAGAAGACAAGTAAACACAATGGTACATATTGTTATTGTTAATGTGCAGAGCAATAGACTATCCAGAAGAATGATACGGAGTTGGCTCAAGGATACAAGTCTTTTACCATCTTGATACAGCATAGCAAATAACAAATATAAGCCTTGGTAAATGACAAAAAGACAAAAAAGGCTTATGCAGTGAAAGAGATAATAATATAGTAAATGTGGGGCTGTGAGTCTTGATACTGCATAAGAGTGTCCAAATATGCCAGACCTTTGAGCCACACACATCAGAGTCGCAAGCATTAGATTCATGCAAAAGTTGATGGAAGAACTGCTAGTATGATAAGACCTTTATGAAGCCATCTGTTTGTAATCATAAGTCTGTTCCTATTGGCCATGGGTCTCATAAGGCTATAGGTTTGATATTATGAATGGTGTTCCAAGGGTATTTTTTGATTATTGAGAAGGGTTATTCATCTGATTCGATACTGTATTGTTTGAAATTCTAATATAAATAAAGTGAAAGATTGGTTTGCATTGTAAACTTATTGTCACATAGCTTATTGCATTTGTTTCATGCTTTTTAATGTTGATTTAGAGTAGCCATAAGGTGGTATCATATTACATTATTTAGATGATCTTGTGTAGCATTTGGGTGTTATTATTTTTTATAGATATTAAGTTTTATATATATCTGTTATTGCAGTGTCTTGAGGCATTGTTTGATTTAATGCAATAAAGTATTTATTTGTATACATTTATAAATGAATTATTTTTCATTTGTATGTTTATTTATATAGTTATTTATTGATTTATTTATTTTTATTGCTGTAGTAAAAGTAAAACACTGACACTTATATACTATACTTAACTATAAGAACATGTTTCATTTTTGAGTTTTGTCTTTATGCCAGAGGGTTGAAAAGCCAGTTTCCTATAGTTGCCTTTATTCTTCTCACCTTATCATTTATCCAGTTAGTTTGTTTAAATTCTTGCAAAGAGTAAATGACAAACACTTCAAGAGGTATCATAGATCTCGTTTAAGAGTTCAACTGTCCATTGATGATACCAGTTGAGTGTGGCTGTGTCTTTTTGTGTTAATTTTTGAGGTTTTTGTTGAAATTTCTCATGAAATGGAATAATTGTTTATACAGTTATATATATTTTTTGATTTTTAAAAACTATAGATGTTACGCCTATAAGGGAATGATATTTAAAACATAAAAGATTAGGGTATGTCAGTTACATAAAAAATAAGGGATATATATCAGCTCACATAGATAATTAGGTATGTCAGTATGCATATGATTGAGACAGATATGTGTATCTGGAGCCATTATGCTGAGGCTGACCAGACAGAAATAGAACATGTATTGTTTAAAATGACTGCCTAGTATTTTTCATGGTTAGACACTTGATTGGAAGATTAGCCCATAAAGACTCGATGACCCAAGATTTGGAGTCTTGTAAGATACTGCTCTGATCACCTTGATGAAGTTTACCTTGAAAGCTTTACTGTATTTAGCTTTGAAATAAAATGAAAACAGAGCCAGCTTGTGAACTCCATAATGTTAACTGATTTAGCTGAAAATGGTTTGAGGGACTCGTGTTGAAAACTTGCATTAGAAGAATTTAAGGCCTAAATGCTTACCAAGAGGTTGTTGCAAAAAAGTCCTTTCACTTTTGATGGATTATTTGATTAAGATAGTAATCAAGCTATTTTTGATTATTTACATGGTTATTTTAATCTTTTATTAAAAAAAAAAAACAATTGTGATATATTCTTTATAACTTTCTATGTGGCAAAAGATAGACTTTATAAATTACTGCTATCAAAATTTCAGTTAGTGACTTAGCCAGTGGATTATTCTATATGAATACAAATTGATATTGCAAATATATATTTCCACTGCATGGTACGTCTAAGGCTGCTGTTGTATACATCCTGTCATATGGAAAACAGACCTGAAATCTTAAGAAAAGCAGACATTTATTATTTGATGAATACTTTAGCAATTGTGACTGAAAACTTCAAAAGGCTATGTCTGATTATTTTTTATTTATAAGTTGTAAAAGTATTATATATGGTAAATAGTGTAGTGACATTTTCCATGATGCAATAACCCATACTGCAAATTGATAAGCAAAATTTAAGAGATGAAAAGAGGCTTTCTTTTTGGAAAAAAAGGGAAAAAAGGTTTTGTTTTTATACTTATGTGTTTTAAATATCTTTAATGCAGAAGTAGACAAACAGTCGTAGAAGAAGAATTTTGACACGCAAGCACAGTAATGACTACTTCAAAATGTTTATACATATTTTTTTTGTATTTCAGATCAGGAACTTAAAAACATTATAGACAAACTTGCACAGTTTGTGGCTCGCAATGGACCTGAGTTTGAGCAGATGACCAAGACTAAACAGAAAGAAAATCCAAAGTTTAGCTTTCTGTTTGGTGGAGAATACTTTAACTATTACCAATACAAAGTTACAACAGAACAAGCAAGTAAGTAGGCTTTGTCTTGCGTACATGATATTATATAAGGATTGTAATGAACTCAGATCCATTAGTTGGTAATAAAACACTTTGTATCTTAGCTGAAATATTGTTTTGATGACGTGTTATATATGCATTTTTTTTCCCTTGTTTGCCAGTGCTGGTGATTTTTCATTCTACTGAAGGAAAAGGTGAAGTTCATATTTTAAGTAGATGGGATATTTCATTATGGTTATTTTATTTTACTTTATTTTCTAAAAGTAAGCTGGGTAGTTCAGATTACAAAGAATCACGGTGAATGAATGGCATTAGGTTTTTGAAAAAAACACAACATAATTAGATTATCTGGTGAATAGAGGGAATTACTAATTTGATGAGAATAACAAGAGCATTATCTGTGGAAACAATAACAGAAGGATTGAAGATTAGTATGGAATATGTATGTATATATTTCAATGAAAAACAAGAAGGTTTGGTAATTTACAGAATGAAAATAGCAGATTATGTGTAATGACAGATTGAGAATTGTTATTACTACTTTTGAAAAAATTAGATATAGTTGAATAAAGGGAGTAAATTAAGTTATTGATGAAAGAAATGATAATGCCACAGGGGTTAGATAGCAGGAATTGAAAAGAAACTTCTATTGAGACAGTAGACAAGAATCTGAGATAACTCTACTGTAGGTGCTTAAATAGTGGTTTCTAGACATAGTGGTGAAATGGGCATGGGTGCTCTAAGTGTAAATGGATATGTATTGGAAAACACAAGTCCAGATTTTAAAAAAACTTTTACTTGAGTATATTATGCAAATAAAAAGGAAAGGCCAAAGGCAATAACAACATAGATTAAGTGGTCAATTACTTCATATTTTGGTATAGATGGAAAAGTAATTTGATTTTTACTTGCTGAAGTAAGTGTGCAGCTAGTTTACATCAGTATATTTGTCTTCATGGAATAGTACTGAAGCATCGCCAAGCCCGGGAACAGCAACAGCAGCAGCAGCAGCCTCCCCAACCGCAGCAGCCACAGCAGCCAGCCTTGCACCAGGTTCCCCCTCCACCTCAGGCACCATTTTCAGGTGGAGGTGCTCCTGCTCCTTTCCCAGGCCCAAACTACCCTCCAGCCTATGGCTATCCTCCGACCTCAGCATACCCTGGTGGTGACGTGCCGCCTTTCCCTCAGGGAGCGGTCCCTCCAGCTGGCTTTACTCCAGGACAGTATGTTCCTCCACCTCCATCCAGTGAACCACCCACCTCCTTCCCACCTGTAACTACCACCTTCCCTCCAGGTGACCCTAGTTATGCAACCTCCACTTCATATGCCCCAACCACCACCTCTGAGCCCTTGTTCTCACACACTCCTCAGTCATTTCCTCCACCTCCTCCTGGGGATGCTACCTACACTGCCCCACAGGTAGGTCATATTATTTGCAGCTAAGATGTGAATGATTGCTGTTGATAGCTTGCTAGACTCAGAAATATGTATGTGCTTTCTTCCATATACAATGTAAATGTGTATGTGATATTAAGTATATTCCTCCATATATTACTTTATTTCTAGGCTGGTGAGCCTGGAGCCTTTACCAACAATGCTCCAGGGTACGTGCAGCAGCCACCTCCACCACCACCTCCAACAGTGAATGTTGACACCTTAGCCAATCAACAACAACAACTACAGGAGCAGATACACCAGAGTGAGCAGAACCTGGCAGCACAACAACAGGTAAGCTTCTGTTCAGTGGATACTATGAATGTAATTGATATTTTAAGAGCAAAAAATTATGTTATCGTAAGGAATTTGATAGATAAGAAATAAGTATTGTTTGACACTCATAATTCAGTTTATCTATGAAGTTGACAAAAATATGGATACCATGAGAAATACTGAGTAACTATTGATAGTCACTAATGGAAGTCTTTCTTTTAACCCTTTAGAATAAAATTTCAAGGACATTCTCGTAATGATGTCATTTATCCTAAAAAAAATATGATAATGCTTTCTGCTTCCACAATATATTTTCAGTATCTCCAGTAGGTACTGATTTCATATTTTCCACTAAAATTCTTTGATTATTGCTCTGTAAAGTGATATCTGGTGAAAAGAATTAAGAAAATCTGAAATAATGTCTCACAAAATATGAGTGACAGATTAAATCTGAAGATAAAAATTACAGTATGGTTTTTCATACTGATATGATAGTATACATATATAAGGCTTATAAGGCTGTCTATGAAAAAGACAAGAACTGTATCTATAGCAGCAGAAGTTATTATGCTGAGGGAAATTCGAATGTTTTTTGTAAAATGTTTTTTCATGTACATTTACTTAAGATTGCTGCTGGTTGCTTCCCTTTTGCCTTTACTACTTCTCTTTCTTCTTCTTTTTTTCTTTTTTTTTTTGCTTTCTCTACTTGCTTTTCCTTCACCTCTTTCTTGTTTTTGTGTGCACATCTGTGTTACTTTACATCACATAATTTTTATCTCTAGGTCCTGGAGCAACAGAAAGATGGCCAAGTCAGAGAAGGTATATACGTGGCCAGAGGAGAAGTTCTGCGCAACGAGGCGGTTGATCTGGGTTTTTCAACGCATGAGCTGGATGAACTTTTGGGGCCCATTGTTGAATCTTGCACCAAGGACTCAATTTCAAATGGCAAACACTGGATCTTCACCAATGCACAGTCACCCACAAAGAATCACTGGATTGCCCGATATCTCCTCTGGAAGTAAGGGGTCTTCTTTCTTTTTCTTTCTTCTTTTCTTTCTCTTTTTTTCTCTCCTCAGTTCTTTCTCCTCTCCTCTTATGATTATTGTTATTATTATTATTATTATTGTTATAATTTTCTTTGTCCCTTATCATTTTCTTGTCTTCTCTATCTTTTTTGTCTTCAATTCTTTGTTTTCAATTTCCTCTGTTATTCTTTGTTCTTCTTATCCCCGATCCTATCTCCTCCCACCTCATTCCTTTAACCTTCGATTCTGCCTCCATCCTCATCCCCATTCCCATCCCCACTTTATCCTCATCCTCTGTTATATCTGCTGTTTCATGTTTTGTTATGTTCCCAAAGTTATGAATTGATTATTGATCATAATGACTTTATGATTTTCAGTTTTATTGATTTGTTTGTTTGTTTTTAAGTAAAAATTGAAGATGATTTGTAATGTAGAAGTTCAAGGTATGCAAAAAAAAAGTTACAGTGGTCATTAATATGGCTTCTAAATGATTGCTATAACTTTCAGAGCAACAGCCAACAGTGGTCCATTTACTCACAAACTTCACATCATTTACTTGATGAATGATGTCTTGCATCACTGGTAAGTATGAATTATTATTATCATTATTATTTAAAAAATGGGGGATAGAGAAGCCTCTGTAAGGTTTAAAAAGGGCCTTGTAATACTGTGGAATGGCATCACGGATACAAATCTTAGAAGTGATGGGCATGATTACAGTATTGTTATGCGATGCTTTAATGAAAATATGTGCTTTCTTCCTGTGAATGATTAGCCTTTGGTGCTCTTTTCCCTGATAGGATAATTTCTGTTTAAAAGGCTTGACATTTTCTTCAAGATATATTGTATAGACCTTTCAGGAAAGGTCTTTGTATGATATTCATCATGAACTTGCAATTATTTTATTATGAGAAAGAAAAGAAAGGAAGAGAATGAATTTCATGAGATGACAGGGGAGACAGATAAAGAATAAGTAGAACTTGATCTGTTTCATTACCTTTGATCTTTTAACGAGTTGTCTTTCTTATAATCTGCAGCTTGAGGAAGAAACAGTTGCAGAAGGAGCCAGTGCAGCTCATGTAGGCTCTCTTTTTCTTTGCTTTGGTATAATATAACGTCTAAAAGATCTCGTGAACATCTTATGTTGAATAGAGAGAGAGAGAAAAGAAGAGAAAGATCCTGATTGATACCATGTGAAATACTGATTGCATTTACAGTTCAAAGCAAAGGTTACTGTGTTTTTAAGTAGTTGAATAACGTTTGTATTCGCAATTTCTAGCTGTTTGTATTTACAAGTTCTTTGGTAATAGAACTACATTATGGTCTTTTCCAAAGAATCCATATTTTAGGAACTTCTTGGTTACCTTGCCTTGATTGATTATTATAAGGATTAAAATGTCTTAACATTATTTGTGTTATGGAATAGTCTGAGCTATTGACTTTTTGGTTATATACATTATTTTCAGAGGAGGGGGGGGATCTGAAAAAGACTAGTTAATGCATAATTACCTTTTTTCAGCTTACAATTTTGAAATAATTCAGAGAGGGGTTATTAATGAAG
>NC_091554.1:9768652-9778652 GCF_042767895.1 Penaeus vannamei
GTTATTCAAATGTTTATGAAAATTAATTTTGTTTTGATAATTTCAATCATAGAATAAACCTAATAGAGAAACAAAACCGTAATAGCTTGTATGTGTTAAAAGTAAAAAAGCTTTGTTTTGAAAGATGTATAGGGATGGCAACGTCATGTTAACAGGCGGCCCGGTTCGTTTTTCTGAAAGAAAGTACACAAGAAACCGCTATTTTGCAGGACTGTAAAAAGGTGTGCCTTCCTCAAATACAAGTCACGTTATTGGGAGACTGCCGCGATTATTAAGGAGTGAAATTTCAAGCTGTCATTCTGGTAAGAATTAATTGTTGTTGATTTTCAAAACTTGTTTGTTTGACATGCGATGAAGTGTGAGCGTGTGATTTTGGATATTTACTTATTTATTTTATTTTCTTGTCTTTTGTATTGAAAATTGTATTTTGTCGCACCGCAGCAACCATTTCACATGGTTATCCGAAAGATGGAATCTTGACCAATAAATGAGTCGCAGACAACCTGGCATTCCTTAACCTGCAAGCTACCGAGTACATGGCCGAGGCCGTAATATATATATATATATATATATATATATATATATATATATATATATATATATATATATATATATATATATATATATATATATGTGTGTGTGTGTGTGTGTGTGTGTGTGTGTGTGTGTGTATGTATATCCATGTACCTGTGTGTGTGTATATAAACTGTCCATCTATGATTCTGTATCTATCACACACACACACACACACACACACACACACACACACACACACACACACACACACACACACACACACACACACACACACACACACACACACACACACACATTACGGATTTATATTATGTGTGTGTGTGTGTAAATATACATGTATTTATTTGTAAACGCACACACATGCATCTATACATATACAAGTTTGTGAATATATATATATATATATATATATATATATATATATATATATATATACATATATATATATATACATATATATATATACATATATATATATATACATATATATATATATATATATATATATATATATATATATATATATATATATATATATATATATATATATATGTGTGTGTGTGTGTGTGTGTGTGTGTGTGTGTGTGTGTGTGTGTGTGTGTATGTATATTCACATATATATGTGTGTGTGTGTATAAACTGTCCGTCTATCATTCTGTACGTACATCCATTTTTCTGTACATCTCTTTCACCCTCGTTCGTCTAAATAAACATTTCAGTATGTTTACGTGCGAGCGTTTTAGCCCCACATCGCACCCACCTCATCCACCCACCATACATGTGAAACCCCACCCCCTCCACCCCCCGCCCACACCCTCCACCCACCCATATCACCCACCGCCTCGCCCCTAATTTCAGAGAATCGAACCCCAATCCCCAACATGATTATCCCCAACATAGAACTGGATTAGTGTCGTGTGCAGTGAGCGAACTTCGACGAAACCCCGCATGATGTGGAGGAGGATGACTCGCCGATTCGAGTCTGAAAGTTTTTTTTTTCTTTTTTTTTCTTTTTCATTTTCTTTCTTTCTTTCTTTCTTTTTTTTTTCTTTTTTTTTATAAATGCGTCTTTATAAGTGGTAATCATTGGCGGTGGAGTTAACGGAGGTATGTTGGGTTTTGATTTGTCATTTGTTGTGTGTTTTATTATTTTATTTTGATTTGATTATAATCATTATTAGTGCTAATGTTATTGTTTTTATCATTATTGTTGTTATCATAACCATCATTACAATAATGATAATAACAATACTACAACTAATGATAATGATAATAATGATAATAATAATAATGATAATGATAATAATAATGGTAATAATAATGGTAATATTAACAATAGCAATGATAATGATAACAATGCTAATGATAATGATAACAATGCTAATGATAATAAGGATAACAATAATAATGATAATTATGATAAAGCAAGGGTAATTATAGTGACGTTCAAATGTATCAAAAACTGTGATGATAATGAAGATGAGACCCAACATAATGAATATAAACACAAAATAACATGACAACATAACATCATGACAGCGATAAAGCAAATTACAAGGGTATAAGATTATCATTAATTGGATCAAAATGTATCATCTCTCTATTGCGTTAATTATTAAACTAAATTGTCGAGTGAACAGCTGATTGAATTTTCTTTCATTGGTGAAAAAATATGTTGATGAAGTTATGTCGTGTAGGTGTGCCTTTTTTCGAGTGCCTTTTTCAATATCCTTCTCTCTCACTCTGTCTGTCTGTCTTGCTGTGTCTGTGTCTCTGTCTGTCTGCATTTCTTTCTCTTTCTCTCTCTTTCTTTCTTTCTTTCTTTCTTTCTTTCTCTCTCTCTCTCTCTCTCTCTCTCTCTCTCTCTCTCTCTCTCTCTCTCTCTCTCTCTCTCTCTCTCTCTCTCTATATATATATATATATATATATATATATATGCATATATATATATATATATATATATATACATACATTTAGATAGATAGATAGATAGATAGATAGATAGATTGGTAGATAGATAGATAGATAGGTAGGTAGATAGATAAATGGATAGATAGATAGATAGATAGATGCATAAATACATACATACTGTAGACATGTAATATAAATGAATATGCATACAATTTATTACAGCTTGATACCTAGTCGACGCAGAGCAAGAAATATACAGCATTCACGTGCCTGAAAGTGTAATTTCCGGGATATAGATGCTATTCTTTGGTGTATCTGCGAGCTGCCAGATTATCTTTATACTCAATGGAAATGATTAATATTGCCAATTGTAGGCTTATTTTCATGGAAGACTAACCCAAAGGCCCTTTTTCTGTGTTTTTCGTTTTCTTCTTATTATAGTTATTAATATCTTTATCATTTATCAGTTTGTAATAATTTTGATTGTTGTTATCACTATCATTGTTACTATTGTTGTTATCGTTATTATCACTTATACTACTGGTATCATTGATATATACATAATTGTTATCCATATTGCTATTAAGATAATAAGGCTTATTATGGATATTGTTATTGACATCACTGATATCATTTTTCTTTTCATTAGCAATGTAATCACTATTATCATCGGAATCGTTACAAATATTACCACATTTAAAATTTCACACACTGAATCGCACACAGACAGCATAGCTTTGGTCAATCTACCTTTTATTTTCCCGCGTCTCAACCTGCGAGTGTCTCTGGCGTATATCCGACTAAGTGTATCCATGCAGTAACTTTGTTCTGAAAGGATGGGTAATTATTAATATGAAATGAGAGCGAATATATGAAGAAAAAATATGCGCAGATTTGAATGCTAAAAGGTTGCACGTGTGATATATTCATTTATTGTTTATCAAAAATTTCTCATGATGAAAGACCAGTGTTATATCTTAGATTAAATTTTAAAATATATATATATGTATATCATAAAACATGCAAACGAATAAACAATTCGTAAATAAAGATAAAAGTAGAAACTAACTGTAACGGAAAACGCTCAATCGGCAACATTGTTAGAGTTTACGAGCAGTCGGAAACGTGACAACCCTGTAAAATTTTATTGCGGTATTTGGTGAACTGACTTCCTTTATTTTGTAAAATTATTAATATTGTATTTTTGTGGCTATTTGCATGGATGTCGGAAGGAAAGATAAAGTAACATAAAATAAAGAATAATTGCAGCTGTTCAATATATTTGATAATTAGACAATCACCGCAGCAGTTATGATTGTTCATTTGATACATTTATCCTAGTTATCGCTTACTTTTTAAACCATCTATGTAATTGTCATTTACACAGCTTGAACTGAAATGCAAATTATGTGCAATTGCCCCGAGGTGTTCGCCGGGAGGGACAAGTTGCAAGTCCTTTTCTCTCTGGATTTAGTCTTTTCGTCTCTGCTGGAATGCTCCTGTTGCCAGGCGCTTCTTGTGTGACCGTCTTTCTCATTATTTCATTTATCGTATGTATGCAGTTACTCACACATACACGCGCGCGCGCACACACAAATACATATATATGTGTTTATGTATATATACACACATATATATGTATACATACATACATACATATATATATATATATATATATATATATATATATATATATATATATATATATTATATATATATATATATATATATGTGTGTGTGTGTGTGTGTGTGTGTGTGTGTGTGTGTGTGTGTGTGTGTGTGTGTGTGTGTGTGTGTGTGTGTGTGTGTGTGTGTATGTATGTATGTATGTGTATGTGTGTGTGAGAGAGAGTGACAAAGACTTTCAATCAAGTAAACAAATAAAGAAAAGACAAGAAGAAACGAAAAAAAACAACTAGCGACAGGCAATTCAGAGCAAAGGAGAGAGAGGTTTCTTATAGTGCGCTAGGCCCACGCGGACATAATTGCCTCTGTTGTAAAAGGACTCTGTTTACCGCCAGATGGCCGAAGACAAACATCGCTCGGACGAAACGAGTCTCTGCATCTTCGCCTGAGGCTCGCGGGAGAGCTCCTCAACGAAGCCAAATTGTTTCCTTTGAGTATTGCAGCTGTTGCAAGGCCGGTTGATTGTCTCTCTTACCGGGAGTCAGCTGCCATTGATACCCACAAATGTCGGGTATAGTGGCTGGAATCTCAGGCTGGAAGTCGGAATGGGGTATTTCCAGACTGGGTGGATCTCCCTCGGTTGGGGGTGACTTGTCGCGTTTTTGGTCTTGTTTTTTGGTCATTTTGTTGTTAAATTTCGTTCTTCTGTTTGTCTGTGTTTCTGTCAAGGTCTCTTTCTCTTATTCTTTGTCTGTCTGTTCCTCTCTTCTTCTCTGTCTCTCTCATATTCTCTGTCTCTGTCTGTCTCTCTCTCTCTCCCTCTCCTTGTCTGTCTCTCTTTTTTCTCTCTCTTTCACTCACTCTATTTTGCTCTCTCTCTTTTTCACTCACTCAATCTATTTTGCTCTCTCTCTCTCTCTCTCTCTCTCTCTCTCTCTCTCTCTCTCTCTCTCTCTCTCTCTCTCTCTCTCTCTCTCTCTCTCTCTCTCTCTCTCTTTCTCTCTCTCTGCTCTTTCCCTCTTTCCAAGTATAGATTTTAACCTCTCTCATCCTCCTCCCTTCTCTCTCGCTCTCTAACCCTTCTTCTCGATCTCCCCTTCCCCCTCTCTCTCTGAAATGCGGAGAATGCACGGAATACCTCAACCTTTTATAATAACCGAAACATTTACCTAAGACTCTATTTCTCCCCCCACACAGACCCGTTAAAACCGTTAAAAAACGTTACTTTCGGATGGTGTAAAGTTTGAATTTCCTGTTTGTAAATTGTATTCATGGAACGAGCTAAGTTACAGGACAGTTATTCTGTTTTAGGTTATGTCGAACTGAAATTTCAGGTGAGCATGAAATCCCATGTAATGCAGGTTAAGCTATATTGTTCCTGGATTTCGAAAGCTTTGTTAAATGCATATCTGGGATATTAAAAAAATAAATTGTAACACTCCTTTTCAATATTGCATTCGGAAGCACAAAACTACTAAATGCGCATTTTTACAAGTATGTCTACCCATTTCTGAACTCATTTTGTGAATTTGTCGTTGGGTAAAAGCATACATGAGTAGATATAGAAATACATATATAAAAGCAATAACATAAATATACCGATGAATTGAAAAAATAATCAATAAGGGTTGATGATCTGAGAACTTGTGACTTATCGAATAATTTTTGTCACATTACAAACAAGCGAATTAACTCACTCTCACTCACTCACTCACTCTCTCTCTCTCTCTCTCTCTCTCTCTCTCTCTCTCTCTCTCTCTCTCTCTCTCTCTCTCTCTCTCTCTCTCTCTCTCTCTCTCTCTCTCTCTCTCTCTCTCTCTGCATGGAAATTTCCTCGGCTCGAAACACATCGGACGATACCATTTTTGGCAACTATTCTGTTAAAAGGATTCAGCAGGAAAGATATAGATATATGTATATGAATAACTAAATGTATGTGGTATGAGTATAAACGAATAGATGAATGGATGAATAATTCAATAGAAATATACAGATAAAGATAGATAAATATGTATATGTGTACATGAATGCATAAATTAATATATTTGTATATGTATATATATGTATTCATATACTTGCACACACACACACACACACACACACACACACACACACACACACACACACACACACACACACACACACACACACATATATATATATATATATATATATATATATATATATATTTATATTACCCCTCCCACTCCGCATTTCTCTCTCCTCCACCTTCCCCTTCCTCCCCCCTCCGCCTTCCTCCAGCCTCCCCCCGTACGCCTTCCCCTCCCTCTCCCCCTACGACTCCCCCTCCCCCCTCCCCTCTCCGCCTTCACCCCTCTCCCCTCTATCCTCCGCCTCCCTCTCCCTCTCCTCCCTCCACCTTCCCCACCCCCTCCCTCTCCCCCATCCCTCTCTCCCCTACGGCTTCACCCCTCTCCTCCCTATCCTCCACCTTCCTCCCTCTCCCCCTCCACCTTCACCCCTCTCCCCTCTATCCTCCGCCTCCCTCTCCCTCTCCTCCCTCCACCTTCCCCACCCCCTCCCTCTCCCCCCTCCCCTCTCCGCCTTCCCCTCCCTCTCCCCCCGTACGCCTTCCCCTCCCTCTCCCCCGTCCGCCTCCCCCCCACCCCCTCCACCTTCATCCCTCTCCCCCTATCCTCCGCCTCCCCCTCCCCCTCCCTCTCCCTCTCCCTCCTTTCCCCCTCCCCCTCCCCCACCTCCTCCCTGTCAAGCTTATATCGCAGTGGCCGAATATCAGCATCTGAAACGGAATGTGATAGTGGCAACGTTAATAGGTTCTAAATGTCGGTTGGACGAAGTCAGTTGGCCATTTGACTGGATTTATGGCTCAGTGAATTCCCGTTTGAATATTCACAGGTTGTATTAAAGGCCGTTGGTTTGTCTGTATAGGTCAGCAGAGGAGTGGACGCAAAGGATTGAAAAAGATTTGCGTTTGTATTGATAACTGTGTGTTCAGTTCTAGATTTGAGGAGCTGGCTCTCTCTTTGTCTATCTATTTATTTATCTATATGTTTGTTAAGCTATCTTTCTACCTACCTGTATTCTATGTTTATCTACATCTCTACTTACCTTCCTATCTACATCTATCTATCTATCTATATACATTCACTGGGCCTTGCGTTCTGTGGCGATAAGATAAGTAACTTTAAAGATTTTAAGGCAAATTCGTAACTTAAATGATAAGTAATACGAACTCTACTCGAATCTAGCTCGTGGCATCTGCGTATAGCCTTAACAACCATATATTTGAAGCACATAGATATATTTCACTCCCCCCCAAAAAAAAGAAGGAGAAAAAAAAAAAAGGTTTCATCAATGGGCTCGAAACAATGTCATTACACAATGAAATGTAACATTTTCAAAAATCACCTTATTCTTTCTAGGCACATAACCCGGTCATTTTCACAAATCAACGTTTACAATTTCACAATGCCATGCCTATATACACGTGGATATAGTTTCTCTTAATGCCAGTGAGATATAACATTAATTGTCAATATCTTAAGCCCCGAAAGAGGTATCTAGATTTAACACGAGAGACAAAGTGTGTGTTTTTTTATGGTTGCATGTGTGTGTATGTGTAATTAATTAAGTGTGATGATTGTGTTCAAGATGATAATTTGTGCTAATGATAATAATAATGATGATGAAAATGATTATGAGGATAACAATGATAAAAATGAGAATGATGGTAATAACGATGATAAGAGCAATGATGGCAATGGTAATAACAACAAGAGGTAATAATAATAAATCATACTGAAAATATAATAGCAATAAAACAATAATGATAATAGCAATAATAATGATAATAAAAATGTTGATACTAATAATCATGATTATAATAATAATAATAATGATAATGATAATAATAATAACAATAATAATGATAAAAATGATATAAATATTATAATTATTATCCTTACTACTACTACTACTGTAATTACTATTAAAGACAATACCAATAATGATAACAAGATGATTATGATACATAGTGACACACAAAGTAAAAAAACAAGTAAAAAATATTATGATACCATTACCAAAAAAGCTGAAAAAAGAAAGAACGTCAAAAAGAAAGAAAAAAGGTAAAAGTAAGAAAAAAAATAAAATGAAGTAAATAAAAAAGTAAAAAGTTAAAAAAAAAAGAGTTTAAAAAGTAAAAAAAAAGTAAAACGTAAAAAAAAAGTAAAAAGTAAAAAAAGAAGTACAAGTAAAAAATATAAAAGTCCAAAAAAAAAAAAAAAATAAGGCTAAAAGAAAGTAAAAAAAAAGTTTAAAAAGTAAAAAAAGTAAAAAATCAGGAAATAATAAAGTAAAAAAGAAAGAAAAAAATTGTAAAGGAAAGTAAAAAAGTAAAAAAACGTAAACAGGTAAAAAAAAAGGGAAAGAAAAGGGTAAAAGAGGAAGAAAAAAAAAGTAGAGTTCGAAAAAGGTTTAAAAAGTAAAAAAAGAAAAAAAAAAAAAAAAAACATCGACCCAAAATTCAAATGGAGGTTAGATTTTCACAAATGTTTACCCAGTTCAGCAGCATCCGAGTGCCATCAATTAAACACAGTCATGATTGGAAAGTCCCCCCTTTTTTCCGCGACCCGATTCCATCTCTCGCCCAAGCCATAAAAACGGAATCATTCTGGAGGCGACGCAGAGAGGGCCAAAATATGCAGCTTTTTGGGGGCGTTCGGCTGCTGCAGTACATACAAGCCCGTATGCAAACGTGATATACATACATACATACATCTCTCTCTCTCTCTGTCTCTGTCTCTCTCTTTCTCTTTCTCTTTCTGTCTCTCTCTGTCTGTCTGTCTGTTGTCTCTCTCTCTCGCTCTCTCTCTCTCTCTCTCTCTCGCTCTCTCTCTCTCTCTCTCTCTCTCTCTCTCTCTCTCTCTCTCTCTCTCTCTCTCTCTCTCTCTCTCTCTCTCTCTCTCTCTCTCTCTCTCTCTCTCTCTCTCTCTCCCCCTCCCCCTCCCTCCCCCCCTCTTCTCTCTCTCTCACGTATACATAAATATATACACAAATAGACAAGTATATTTAAATCGATTCAGGTACAGATACATATACTCATATATCTTAATGCACAGGGAAAGACAAATTCAAGATCTCGATGAAAATGATGTGGGTATAATATTAATAATGGGAGGATTGATGTGAAATTATGTAATAATAAAAATTCAGGTTGCTTCGGGTCTGTTTGTGATTAATGTTTGTTTGTGTGTTTATATACTTATTAATATTTTTTCTGGATGTTTGTGTATTTTTCGAAGTAGAGAGACAGAGAGAAATGGAGACCTTACGAAACACCAAGTAACAAAACTATCATTAACAAAATGAGATGAATGTAATAGTAAAAAACAAAACAAAAAAACTTCCATATGTACGAAAAAAATTTGATTCGTACCATTTGCATTATTTTCTTTCCTCTTTTCTCTTCGCCTTCCACTTCGTTCCTCAGCATCATACATCACACCGCACGCCGACGATGAGAACAGCCTCTTAAAATCCAAGATGGAAGACAGGTTTATGCTAATCCCGACCTAATGCGAACCGGGCACATTATTCTCCATTCCCTGCAGTTAATCCGGCCTCTGGGTGCTGATCCGAAGTGTGAATTAGGATAACGTAATTGCTGTAACTGCCACCCGCGGCTGTACTGCCCAATTAAGGGGGTAATCCTCCTGTTTTCCTGGGCGGTGTGTTGTTGTCTTTCATTGTCATGTTTTTGTTTCTTTGTGTGTACGTGTTTCTCTTGTTTTTGTCTCTGGATGGGTGGATGGATGGATGTTTGGATATCTTTGTTTCTGTTTGTTAGTCAGTCTGTCTGTCTGTTTGTCTGTCTGTCTCTGTTTGTCTGTCTGTCTGTCTGTCTCTCTCTCTCTTTCTCTCTCTGGATCTACACCCCCCCCCC
>NC_091554.1:9786152-9788652 GCF_042767895.1 Penaeus vannamei
GCATATATATATATATATATATATATATATATATATATATATATATATATATATATATATATATATATATATATATATATATATATGTATAATGGAAAAAACGCTAGCGTATTTATACTGTAGTAGAAAATCCCACAACGCACAAACTAGATTTATTGAAATAAATGAGACAGCAGTTTCGGAATCCTCCTGGAATCTTTAGGTCTTCAGGTCGGACTTGAAGATGGATTCCAGGGATTCCTAAACTGTTGTCTCATTTATTTCAATAAATCTAGATGGTGCCTTGTGTTGCTTTATACTATATATATATATATATATATATATATATATATATATATATATATATATATATATATATATATATATATATATATATATATATACATATATATATATATATGGAGAGAAAGAGATAGATTCATATAGACAGACATCGATGAATATATATATATATATATATATATATATATATATATATATATATATTATATATATATTATATATATATATATATATATATATATATATATATATATATATATATATATATATATACATATATATATATATATGTCTATCTATTTATCTATATATGTACACACACACACTTGCACGGGTATATATGGGCATCTCACTAGATCTTTATCTATCTACATATATGTCTATCTATCTAGTTATCTATTTATTTATCTATACATAAGGGGTGGGTGTCTTGTGTGCCTATGAGTTTGATTATATATATATACACGTATAGTACTTGTGTGTGTGTGTATGTGTGTGTGTCTGTGCGTGTGTGTATGTGGTTGTATTCGTTCATCATAATCCTACACTCAAAGTTGACGTTGAAGGATGACAACTTATGAACCCATTGTTATTCTGAAAAGCCGTAGTTAAGAACTCATTCCATATCAATTTTCCGGATTTCCCATATCATCTTTACGCAAAAAAAAAAAAAAAAAAGGACTCCATAGAACAGATTTATGACCCACAATTACTCCTTGCCTTTGATCTACTTCTTCCATCGCCATTACTGGATTTTTCATTATCATAAATCATTCTAAATCGGTCTCCATTTTTTTTTTTTTTGGGGGGGGGGGTGGGATTTCTTTGTTTTTAGTCATGAGGAAAGAGACACGCAATACTGCCTTTGGTTGGGTGCGGTGGGTAGATTTTTTTTTGAAGGGGAAGGGTGGAGAAGGAAGGAAGATGGAGGAGGGTGGAGGAGGGAGGAAGATGGAGAAATAGATAAGAGAGAGATCAAGGTACACACGACACATCGAAGAACTTGTGTGTTACATGTGTTGATAAAGGAATACGTGTCTGAATGCAGTTTATGGATATTTAGGAACACAAATCTTCACTGCACAAACACACACACACACACACATCATTATATTCTATTACTGCAGTCATTGCAACATCCCTTTTGAGAGTCAAGTCTAACCAACGTTTTTATTGTTTTATATAAGATTAATGCGTATTCCATCGCCTGTGATCTAGATGAACATATGGTGGGGGCGTAGTTTATAAAATTGAGTGTTATGGCTTTGTTTTATGGTCACAGGTATATTTTAGACGAGAATGAGAGGTCAGGATGGGTCGGGATGATCTCAAAGAATCTCCTCATATTTAGAACCTTTTGGCGTTAAATAATAATAAGAAAAAGAAGAAGCAGAAGAAGAAGAGACATAATACCCCATACACATATTTTTTTTTTAGACGAAACATAGTAGGTCAGGTTAGGTTGGAATAATCTCATAGAATCGTATTTTTAAAATGTTTTGTTGCTATATTGAGAAGGAAAAGAAGAGGAAGAAGAAGAAGAATAGGAAACATAATACCCCATACACATAGGTTTATTTTAGACTATACTGTGAGGTCAGGATATGTCGGGATAATTTCACAGAATCTTCTTATTTTTAGAAACTTTTGTCTCCATCTTTGGGAAAGAAGAAGAAGAAGAAGAGGAAGAAGAAGAAGAAATATAATTCCTCATACACACACAGTTTTATTTTATGCTATGCTGATAGCTCAAGATAGGTAGCGATAATCTCACATAAACAGCGAATTTTTAGAACCTTGTGTCTCTATATTTAGAAAAGAGACAAAGAATGATAATAATGATAAGAATAAGAAACATAATCATAATTCCAAACATACATAGATATATTTTAGACTAAACTGACAGTACAAGATAGTTCGTGACAGTCTCACAGAATCTCCTTTTTAGAACCTACAGTTGCCCCTTTTCTTAAAAAAATAAAAATGAAATAAAATTAAAGAAAGGAAGAAAAGGACGAAGAAGAAAGAAAAAATATTTCCCCTTATACACCCGAAAATCACATCAAAAATGGGACACCAACGTAATCACCACAAGGAAATCTACTTTTCGCGGTCGACATTATATAGTCTTTTGAAACTGGATTCCAAAGAGATTTGGAGGTTAAGAGCTGACCAAAGTTTGAAGCTGCCTTGATCCAGCCTAAAGGAGACTGTAATT
>NC_091554.1:9801152-9808652 GCF_042767895.1 Penaeus vannamei
TGTTGTTATTATTATCATTATCATTATCATTATTATTATTATCATTATTATTATTATTATCATTATTATTATTATCATTATTATTATTATTATTATTATTATTATTATTATTATTATTATTATTATTATTATTATTATTATTATTATTATTATTAATATTATTGTTATTATTATTGTTATTATTATTGTTATTATTATTGTTGTTGTTATTATTATTATTATTATCATTCTTCTTCTTCTTCTTATTATTATTATTATTATTATTATCATTATTATTATTATTATTATTATTGTTATTATCATTATCATTATCATTATTATTATTATTATTATTATTATTATTATTATTATTATTATTATTATTATTATTATTATTATTATTATTATTATTACTATTATTATTATTATTATTATTATTATTATTATTATTATTATCAATATTTTCATCCTTATTGTAATAGATTTAATTGTAAAAAAATCAAACACCAAACAAGAGAGAAAAACAAGCAAACAATAAACACTCGAACAAAAACAAAACAACAAAAACAATCAACTCGTTTTGTTATTTCACCGTCCACTCCCTTCGTAAAATCTATCGCCTCCTGGACAAATAAATCCAGATTTCCAACGCACAAACACATAAATCACATATACTTTACCTTAGGCTTCGATCTGTGGTTGTTTAGATCACCCCCTACCCTCTCCTTTCTTCCCTTCTCCTCTCCCCTTTCTCTTTCTTTCCCTTGCTTCCCTTCTCTCCCTTTCCTCTTCATTTAATTAAATTCGCTTCTCCTCTTCTTTTCTCTTACTTTCCCTTTCTTCCCTTCTTCTCTCCCTTTTTTCTTCCTTTCCCTTTCTTCCCTTCTCCTCTCCCCTTTCTCTACTTTCCTTTTCACTTCCTCTCCTCTTCCTGTCCCTCTCTCGACTCTCACTTCCCATTTCTCTTTTCTCGTTTCCCTTTCTCTCCCTTCCCTTCCTCTCTCTTTCCTTTTCTCTCCCTTTCCCTTCTTTTACTCTGCTTTTCATTTCCTCCTCTCTTTCTTTCCTTTTCTTTTCTCTCCCTTTCCCTCCTTTTCTTTCCCATTCCTTCCTCCTCTTCCTCCTCTCCCTTCCCTCCTTCTCCTCCTCCTCCTCTCCTTCCCCCTTCCCATACTCCTCTTCCTCTTCCCCCTTCCCTCCTCCTCCTCCTCCTCCTCCTCCACTCCCCTCCCCCTTCCCTCCTCCTCCCTCCTTTCCCTTCCCTCCTCCTCCTCCTCCTCCTCCTCCTCCTCCTCTCCCTTCGCCCTTCCTCTCCTCCTCCTCCCTCTCCCTTCCCTCCTTCACCTCCTTTCCCTTCCCTCATCCAGCTCCTCCTCCTCCTCCTCCTTTCCCTTCCCTCATCCACCTCCTCCTCCTCCTTTCCCTTCCCTCCTCCACCTCTCCCTTTTCCTTCCCTCCTTCTTCTCTTCCTCATCTCCCATCACCCTTCCCTCCTCCTCCTCCTCCTCTCCCTTCCCCCTTCCCTCCTCCTCCCTCCTCCTCATCTCCCACCAAAATTCACTCCTTCTCCTCCCTCCTCTCCCCTCCCCCTTCCCTCCTCCTCCTCCTCCTCATCTCCCACCCAAATTCCCTCCTTCTCCTCCTCCTCTCCCTTCTCCCTTCCATTCTCCTCCTCCTCCTCCTCTCCCTTCCCCCTTCCTTTCTCCTCCTCTCCCTTCTCCCTTCTCTCCTCCTCCTCCTCCTCTCCCTTCCCCCTTCCTTTCTCCTCCTCTTCCACTCCCTTCCCTCTTCCCTCCTCCTCCTCCCCCTTCCCTCCTCCCTCCTCTCCCTTCCCCCATTCCCTCCTCCTCCTCCTCCTCTCCCCCTTCCCCCCTCCTCTTCCGCCTCCTCCTCCCCCTTATCCTTCCTCCTCCTCCCCCTCTAAAGAAAAGAAAAGAAGGAAAAAAAAAATCTTCTTTGTTACCTGCTGCGTAAAATATATAGCCAGGATGCCTTTGAAGTTGTAAAGTGTTTTTCGTCATACATTTTTTTTCTCTCTCTTTTTTTTTTAGTTATCAGAGCAGGACCTTTCGTAGCCATATTGCTTTTGTTTTTTTTGTGGTATTGGTTTGTTTATTTATTTGTCTACTTACTTTTTTTCTTTCTTTCTTTCTTTGTTAATTTATTTGCTTATTCATTATTAATCCATTTTCATTATCTAGAATGTAATAGATGTATGTAACTTACCTTTTTTCCCTTTCTTTTTTGTTTCATTTATTTACTTATTAATTAATACATTCATACATTTATCAGTTATTCATTTATTTACATAATCTAATTAATCATTAGGTGTGACGTAAATGGCATTAGATCGAAAGGCGTTTTTCTTAAACTTTTTTATTGTTTCTTTTTGTTTCGTATGTCTGTCAGATGAAACCGGATAATGATCTGAAAAATATAATATAAATATCGCTAATGAAAATTTACATGTGACCGTAATTAAGATTATGATGTTAATGAAATTGTTATGAACGCAATAACAAGGGAAAAAATGGGGGGGGGGGGGGAGTGCCAATAATAATAATAAAAAAAAAACGAAATAAAAATCAAAAGTAAATATCTGACAACTCGCTCTATTACAAAAGAAGTTCTGATAACAGAAAATAGATGAAGATTTTATATCAAATTCTAACCAGCTTTCGTGTTAATTAAAAACTGGTCTTTATGTATATCATTCTCAAGTGAAAATGAAAATTCATGTTTTATAAAGTTCTCATTATTTTCTCTTCCTTCTAGTAATCGAAAGTTAAACGTAGATAATAGGTTATTTTCAACAAATTAATTATGATGGTATATAAAGAGGGTCATCTTTTGATACCATGAATCTGTAATCATCAGCATCATTGTCATTATCATGTTGATGGTGATGGTAATGATGGTGATGATCATAATGATAATGGAAATGGTAATGATAATGGTAATGATAATGATAATGATAATGGTAATGATAATGATCATGATAATGATAATGATTATGATGATGATGATGGTGATGACAATGGTGATGATAATGATGATGATAATGATGTTGACGATGATGATGGTGGTGGTTGTGATGATGGTGATGATGATAATTATCATAATCATTATCATAATCGTTATGATTACCATTATCATATTATAATATTAATATTATAATAGTCATTATCATTATCAACATTATTACAATTCTTATTATCATTATCAATATCATGATTATCATCACCATCATTCTCTTTATTTCCATTATCATTATTAACATTACTATAACCATTGGTAACAGCATCATAATAATGATATTACTATAAACTATATTGATGATATCATACAAATCAATCAATTTTCTAAGACCTTCCCAACACCAGCCGTTGCAGCCAACCTTAATATCATTCACTACGAATATTAGATATATACAGGATTCAACACTCGTATTTGAAAGATCTAACATGCATCGGTAAAGTTTACGACAAAACCCCGCTTTCGTCTTTCGTCTGTTTAGTAAAAAAAAAAAAAAAAAAAAAAAAAATACACATTTGTTTTTGTCTCAGAACCAATCTTGTGGTAAATTGGTTCTTGGCGATATTGCTCGTAAAGCCTGATCCTTCGTTATAAATACTTTTTTGTTTTGTTTTTTGTTTTGTTTTTAACTTTGATTCTAATCTTCCGTAGAAAGCAATTTTTCGATTCCGTGGTCGTTCGGATGCCTGGAGTCTCTCTTGCACTAAACAAATAGTTAAGTGTAATATTGCTTTTTTTTTATTGTATCTTTCTCTTTTTCTCTTATTTCCCTGAATAGTTCTTAGTCCATTTTTTAAACCTCAAATTTCGTTTTTTTCGTAATTTCTAATTCTGTCTTACTACTTGATAAGTAAACACACACGTAGCTACAAATTATCAGCTTTTAATCTTTTATAGAGAAACAATTCTACAATTTCACAGTTTTTTTTCCACGCTCTCTGTCTCTCTTTTTCCGCTGACTAAGCTGCTAGAGCCTTGTATAAGATTTTTCCTTCTATTTAACTTTATTTTTCATCTCTCCTTTTTTAATTTTTAATTGATTTATAATCTCTCATCTCTGGTCATATTTATCCCTTAATGTATAATCTTAATTACGTAATTCTGTGTTATATTAATAATTTTGAAGTTGGAAAGGAGAATAATAATGATAATGATGATAATCATTATAATGAAAGTAATGATAATGATGATAATTACAATGATATTAATAATGGTAATAATGAAAGTAATGATAATGATGATAATTACAAAGATAATAGTAATGTTAATAATAACAAAGATAATAGTAATGTTGATAATAACAATAATAAGAACAACAATAGTAATAATGATAATGATAATAATGAGGATAATGATAATGATAGTAACAATAATTATAATAAAAATCATAACAATAATGGTTATAATAACAATGATAAAGATAACAACAATGATAATGATGACTATGATGATAATGATAATAGTAATGATGATAATGATAATGATAATTATGATAATGTTAACCACCCTTATAGTAAAAACAATAATGATAATGATAATAAAGTTGAATCGAAACATACCTGCAAAAAGTCACCACATATACTGAATCTCACCTGAAGAAATTTCAAATATATGGACATTTTTGAAATACACGTTTTCTCTCGGCTGTAACAAATCAGCAAATTGGGAAGAGAGAGAATGAATGAATAGATTAATAGATAGATAAATAGGTAGATAGACTGATAAAGAGATAAATATATTTATATAGATAGATAGATAGATAGATAGATAGATGATAGACAGAGAGACAGGCAGACAGACAGACAGATAGATACATAGATAGATAGATAGATAGATAGATAGATAGATAAGCAGACAGACAGATAGATAGATAGACAGACAGATAGATAGATAGATAGATAGATAGATAGATAGATAGATAGATAGATAGATAGATAGATAGATAGATAGATAGATAGATAGATAGATAGATAAATAGGCAGACAGACAGTCAGATAAGTAAATTAATAAATAAATAAACCATTATATAAATAGATAGACAAAACAAAAGAACGACAGACAGACAGACAGACAGATAAATAGCCAAACAAAGAGAGAGATGATAAGCTTCTCTCGGCTCTTGTATTACGTAAATTAATCAAATAATTTCTCTCCATCACAACCTGTCAACGTCCATTGCCGAAATGACGATCCGTGCATATTTTACGTTCCCTTATGATCGTAATGTTTGAATTTCTGTTGCCGAATATTCTCCTCTTCCTCTCCCTTCTCCCTTCCCTCCTCCTCCTCCTTCTCAACCTTCCCCCTTCCCTCCTCCTCCTCCTCCTCTCCCTTCCCTCCTCCTCCTCTCCCTTCCCTTCCCTCCTCCTCCTCCTTCTCAACCTTCCCTTCCCTCCTCCTCCTCCTCCTCTCCTTCCCTCCTCCTCCTCTCCCTTCCCTTCCCTCCTCCTCCTCCTCCTCTCCCTTCCCACTTCCCTCCTCCTCCTCCTCTTCCTCGTTAACTTTCTTCCTTCCCTCCTCCTCCTCCTCTCCATTCCCCACTTCCCTCCTCCTCCTCCTCCTCCTCTCCTTTCTCCCTTCCCTCCTCCTCCTCTTCAACCTTCTCCCTTCCTTCCTCCTCCTCCTTCTCTCCCTTCCCTACTCCTCCTCCTCCTCCTCTCCCTTCCCTCCTCCTTCTCCTCCTCCTCTCCCTTCTCCATTCCCTCCTTCCTCCTCCTCATCAACATCTTCACCATTATCATTGTTATTATCATAATTGTTATTACAATTATTATTATCATTATCATTATGATCTTTATTAACATTGTTATCATCATTATTGCTATTTGTTATTATTATCACCATTTTGACTGTCACCATTAGTATCATTATTAGCAATATTATTATTATTATTATTATTATTATTATTATTATTATTATTACTATTGATATTACTATTATTATCATTATTATTATTATTATTATTATTATTATTATTATTATTATTATTATTATTATTATTATTATTATTATTATTATTATTATTAATATTGTCATTACTATCATTATCATTATTACCATTATCATGATAATTACTATCATTATCATTATTATTATTATCAATATCATACTAATGATTATCATCATCATTAATATGTCTAACATCATTATTATCATCCTGATCATTAGCATATTTTTTTTTTACAATTGCACAACTATTGGTTTGCTTAGATAAAAGCACTAATGCATTATATAACTTTATCAAAATCATGTAGTTATTTTTATGATTAAATTGTTTATATTCCTCGTCTTTATATGGGTTAGGCAAAGATAATTTCTTAAACGGTTTAGTAACAAAGAAACGATAAAAAGAAAATAATAACAGAGATAACTAGCAAATATATGACAACAAAGAAATAGGTAACAATAAAAAGATAACAACAAATAAATGATAACAAAGAAATAACTAACAAAGAAATAATAACAAAAATGGAATGGTAACAAATAAATAATAACAGAGAAATAATAACAAATAGATATTAACAACGAAATAATTAATAACAAAGAAATAATAAAAAAACATGAATATTTGATGAAATAGCAGTAACAAAGAAATAACAGCAAGTAAATTATAACAAAGAAACAATTAATGGCAAAAAATAAAGACAAAAACAAAATCAATAACAAAAAAATGATAAGAGAGATATAACTTTTAACAAATAAATAATGAAAAACAAAATAACAAAATTATTCACAAAGAAATAATTATAAAGAAAATTTAACAAATAGTTAATAAGAAGGAAATAACAACAAATAAATAATAAGAAGGAAATATCAACAAAAAAATAATAAGGAAATAATAACAAAGAAATAATATGAAGGAAATGATAACAAAGAGATAATATCAAAGAAATGATAACAAAAAAATGATGCTGGAAATCACTCACTCTCTCAACCATAATTGAAATGGAAAAAAATATTGCAAATAAAATTCATAAAAACAAAGAAGGAAAGAGAGAATAACCAGTGACAACCAAAACGATATGAGAAAAAAAGATCAGTTTTTATGGAAAAGAAAAAGACGAGGAGAATATAGCATCATAAAGAGAAACAAATGATAATAATTGAACACTTGTTATCATGAAATATAATTCAGAATGCTTAAAGAGGTAAAAAAATAATGATAATAAAATGAAAGAAAATAAAAAAGGAGAAGAGAGAGAGGGAGAGAGAGAGAGAGAGAGAGAGAGAGAGAGAGAGGGAGAGAGAGAGAGAGAGAGAGAGAGAGAGAGAGAGAGAGAGAGAGAGAGAGAGAGAGAGAGAGAGAGAGAGATAGAGATAGAGAGAGAGAGAGGGAGATAGAGATAGATAGATAGATTGAGAGAGAAATATATATATATATATATACATATATATATATATATATATATATATATATATATATATATATATATATATATATATATATATATATATATATATATGTATATACCACCGATTTTCATT
>NC_091554.1:9821152-9823652 GCF_042767895.1 Penaeus vannamei
AAGAGAAAAAAAAAGAAAGAAAGATTTTTTTTTAAATTCTTTTTTTGGACTAGACAACCTATAGAATGAATAATAACCATGTTCACTATAACAGCCGCATCCAACTGTAATATGATACAACCTGTTTTGAATTAAAGCAGATGGTTCAAGGAATAAAGAAAGTGCTTGTTTGGAATCCCCGCTGTCTCTCTATCAGTCTGTCTGCACTCCCTTCTCTCTCTCTCTCTCTCTCTCTCTCTCTCTCTCTCTCTCTCTCTCTCTCTCTCTCTCTCTCTCTCTCTCTCTCCCTCTCCCTCTCCCTCTCTCTCTTTCTCTCCGAAAAATGCCATAAAGGTTTAAAGAAAGTACAGCCGTAGTCGGAAGTGACAAAAAAAAATCACATAAAATTGGATACACAAGCATCACACACATGCAGACAAAATAATTCACGAAACACACACACACACACGCACTTGCACACAACCCATAAACACACCCACACATAAACACACCACCCACCCCTTCCCGAAGCAATAGAGCCCACCCTCCCTTAAAATTCCTCCCCAACCCTTCCCCAAGCAATAGAGTCCACCCTCCCTTAAAATTCCTCCCCAACCCTTCCCCAAGCAATAGAGCCCACCCTCCCTTAAAATTCCTCCCCAACCCTTCCCCAAGCAATAGAGCCCACACCCTCACCTTAAAATTCCTCCCCAACCCTTCCCCAAGCCAATAGAGCCCACCCTCCTTAAAATTCCTCCCCAACCCTCTTCCCCAAGCAATAGAGCCCACCCTCCCTTAAAATTCCTCCCCAACCCTTCCCCAAGCAATAGAGGCCCACCCTCCCTTAAAATTCCTCCCCAACCCTTCCCCAAGCAATAGAGCCCCACACACCCTCCCTTAAAATTCCACTCCCCCAACCCCTTCCCCAAGCAATAAGAGCCCACCCTCCCTTAAAAAATTCCTCCCCAACCCTTCCCCAAGCAATAGAGCCCACCCTCCTTAAAATTCCTCCCCAACCCTTTCCCCAAGCAATGAAGAGCCCAACCCTCCCCTTAAAATTCCTCCCCAACCACTTCCCCAAGCAATAGAGGCCCACCCTCCTTAAAACCCCCTACCCCCCTCAAAAAAAACAAACAAACAAACAAAAAACTCTCCTATATACACACAAACCTTCCTTCGTTAACGCTTGCATACATACCCCCCCACCCCATCCCCCTCCCCAGTCCCCTCCCCTCCCCACCCCCCCGGTTCTGTCCCCTCCGGCTGCGTGTGAGGATAAGGCGCTGCTGTGATCCTTAAGCCGAGAAGGATCCGGGTGTGCAGCCGCTGAGGTGCAGGTGAGCTGTCAAAGGATCTTTTCTCTTAAGGACACAAGGCGCTGCTGTGTCTTAGGTTCTTCTTTGAATTTTCCTTGTTGGGAAATTTCGTTAGCGCGGCTTCTGTTGTTTACGTTTTCTGTCGTTTGGTATTTCTCGTATGTTCGTATGTGTCTTTGTTTATTAATGTCGTTATTACTGTGGTTATTGTTATTGTCATTATCAATATAATAATAAGGATAATAATGAGGATGATTATAATAATGATAATTATGATGATGATTATAATAATGATAATAATGATTATAATGGTCATAATAATGATTATGATAATTATGATAATGATTATACTCATGATGATAATGATAATACTAATAATGAGAAAGTATTATTGATCATTGGTATTATCATTATTATTATTATTTAAATTTTTTACAATAATTACTATTATTATCGTTATTGTTATAATTATTGTTATTACTGTTATCATTGTTATTGGTATCATTATTATTGTTATTATTATTGTTATTGTTATTATCATTATTATTAGTATTATTGTTGATTAATTGATTATCATTATCATTATCTTTGCCATCATTATTATTGTTGTTATTATGATTGTTATCATGAATGTCATCATCAACAGGATCATCATCATTATTATTATCATTAATTTTATTATTATTATCATCATTATTATATCATTAGTATTAGGATTATGATAATCATGATGATGATGATAATGATTATCATTACTATTATTGTCACTATTATTACCCTACTTTCATAATTAATAATCTTAATAATTATTATTATCATAATTTCTGTGATGATGATAATCATTGCCTGAAGCCTAAAATCCTTAATTGCAAACTGAATGCTTTATCTTATATCTCTAAAGCAAATTCAACCCAATCATTGTGTTTAATAGAGCTTATAATCGCTAAACATCAATGGATAAAACCTGTCTGTGTAATTTGCGTGCGATCAAAACAATAATATCATAGCTGTGATTTAATATAATTTTTTTCATATTAAAGGGAACCCGTTTTTGAATTACTTGAATGACGCGTAATTTTCCAAAAGCCTCTAATGATGTTTGAACGTCGGGATCAAAGATGAAGTTGCAGACGGTGAACTTGATACAGGAACTTCCTAATCAATGGAAAAGAGAGAGATAATCCAGTGGAATTGATGGGTAGTTA
>NC_091554.1:9844145-9846645 GCF_042767895.1 Penaeus vannamei
CATCATCATCATCATCACTATCATCACCATCATCATAATTAAGAATCACATCATCGTCGCCATCAGTATCATCGTCATCATCATCATCATCATCATCATCAGCAGCAGCAGCAGCAGCAGCAAATACCATCATCATCGTCGCCATCATCAGTATTATCATCATTATCATCATTATCATCATCAACATCATCATTATTATTATCCTTATCATTACCATAATCATCATCATCATCATCATCATCATCGCCATCCGCATCATATCATTACTATTATCACAATTACCGTCAGTAAAGATTTAGGTAAACATTGCTAATCAATCATCTGTCTATAACTAATGATAATAATGAAAATGACTGTAATTATAACATTAATATTGCTGATAATGATGTTGATAACAAAAATGATTAATGAAAATAATTATAATATTGATGATGATAATTATCATTGCAATTATTATTATTTTCATTATTATTATTACTATCGTTAGTACAATCTTAATGATGATAATGATTATACTGATAATGACAATAATGATATTAATAATGGTAATATAAGTGATTACAATTATGATTACCATTATCCTAATATTCATTATAATATTGATAGTAATAATGATAATAGTAATGATAATAGTAACAGCAACAACAACAATAACAATAATAATAATAATAATGATGATGAAGATGATGATGATGATGATGATAACATTAATCATAACAATAATAATGATGATAATAATAATAATAATAATAATAATAATAATAATAATAATAATAATAATAATAATAATAATAATAATAATGATAATAATAATAATGATAATAATAATAATAATGATAATAATAATAGTGATGATGATATTAACGACAATGAAAACAACAATAATGATAATGATAATAATGATTACAATAATGATAATAATAATAGTAATAACAATAACAATAATGATGATGATGAAGATATTGATAATAATAATAATAACGATAATGATGATAACAACAATGATAATACGAATAACAATAATAAATAATAATGATGATAATAATAATGATACTACTACTACTACTACTAATAATAATGATAATAACAATAATAATAATAATAATAATAATAATAATAATAATAATAATAATAATAACAATAATAACAATAACAATAAAGATAAAATAACTTCTTTGTCTATCTGATCACTCAACCCCCCCCCACCCCCCCACCCCCTAGCCACCCCGCCCCGGCCCCACCAAGACCATAAAGCCAAGACATAATTTGACGAAAAAATATGATTTTTTTTTCTCTCTCTCTCTCTCTTATTTTTCTTCTGCTTCATCTTTTCTTTTCCCTTTTTTATGAGGAGTCAAACAAGACTCATTTCGTCAGGCCCAAAATATGCCTTACTTGTGCACTCGGTTGAACAAAGTGAAAAAAGAGAGAACATAAAAATAACATATGTGGGACCATTTCTCTTCCCTTATATATTGCTGACTTTGAAGGTTGTTCTAATGCGCTGCTTTTGACCTGGGCTCTCTTTCTCTCTTTCTCTAGTTTCTTTTGTTCTCGCTCTCTCTCTCTCTCTCTCTCTCTCTCTCTCTCTCTCTCTCTCTCTCTCTCTCTCTCTCTCTTTCTCTATTTTCTTCTTATTCTCTCTCTCTCTCTCTCTCTCTCTCTCTCTCTCTCTCATGTTTTCTCTCTCTTTTCGCTCTCTTCTCTCCTTCTCTCTCGCTCGCTTGATCTCTCTCTCTCTCCCTCTCTTTCTTTTTTTTCTTTCTTCTCATTCTCTCCCCCTCTCATTTCATTTTTTCTCTCTCTTTTCGCTCTCTTCTCTCTCTCTCTCTCTCTCTCTCTCTCTCTCTCTCTCTCTCTCTCTCTCTCTCTCTCTCTCTCTCTCTCTCTCTCTCTCTCTCTCTCTCTCTTTCGCATTCTAGCTTTCTCTATTTTCTTTATTTTCATTCTCTCTCTCTCATTTTATCCCTCTCTTTTCGCTCTCTTCTCTCTTTATCTCTCGCTCGATCGCTTTCTTCTCTTCTCTCTCTCTCTCTCTCTATCTATCTATCTCTATCTAGCTAGCTATCTATCTATCTCTCTATCTCTCTCTATCTCTTTCACACTATCTATCTATCTATCTATCTATTTGTCTGTCTATCTATCTATCTATCTACATCTGTCTATCTCTCTATCTATCTATATATCTATCTCTTTCTCTTCCATTCTCTATCTTTCTATTTTTATACTTTTATCTTTACATCCCTGTCTGTCAGTTTGTGCGCGCGCGCGCGCGTGTGTGTGTGTTTGTGTGTGTGTGTGTGTGCGTTTCTGTGTCTGTGTGTACCTGTCTGTTTGCCTATTCATCTACCTCTCTAAGAGAATCTTGGTCAATCTATTCATTGCTATTATCACACACAGATCCTATCCCTCTATTCCCCTGTTCCTCTATCCCTGCTTCTTCGCGACTTTTCACTGCTAACACACTCTATACGGACTAAGATCGACAAGTTTCAACAAC
>NC_091554.1:9859145-9861645 GCF_042767895.1 Penaeus vannamei
CTACCATTATCATTAACATTATCACTATCATTATCATTCTCATTCTCATTCTCACTGTCATTATCATTATCATTATCACTATCATTATCACTTTCATTGCCATTGTACGTCAATGTCATTATCACTGTCACGGTCGCCGACACTATCATTATAATTAATTATCATTAATTATCATTAATTTGTCTTCCCTGTTGTCTTAACGTCACGTCTACAAACCTAAGGCAACGGATGCCAGAATAATTTGAATATAGAGGTGATTATCTCTTTATCATTGTTATTCTTTCTTATCACTGATACGGCTGATATCATCATTATTGTTATTATTATCATTATCGTTGATATGATTAATGTCATTAATATTTTCGTTGTTATTGATGCTATCGTTATTCTTATTCTTATTGATGTTATCGTCTTTTTTTATTATCATCATTGTTGTTGTTGTTGTTATCATCATTTTATCATTTTTATTTATATTATCATTGTTATTATTATCTTTATTATTATTATTATCATTATTATTATTATTATTATTATTATTATTATTATTATTATTATTATTATTATTATTATTATTATTATTATTATTATTATTATTATTATTATCATTATTATTATTATCATTATTATTATAATTATTATCATTATCATTATTATTACCGTCATCATTATTATTATTTTTATTATTACTATGATTATTATTATTAATATTATTATTATCATCATCATTATTATAATTGCTATTACTATTATTATTATCATTATTATCATTATTATTATCATCATTTTCATTATTGTTATTATCATCATTATAATTTTCATTATAATTATCATCACTATTTTTATCATTATTGTCATTTTTACTCTTATCATCACTATTATCATCATTATTGTCATTATTACTCTTATCATCACTTTTATAATCATCATCATTTTTTCATTATAATTACTTTTTTCATTATTATCATTAATGCCATTATTTTTATTATCATCATTATTATCATTCCCATAATTTCATTATCATCATTGTTATTGCTATCATTATCATCATGATTATTACTATCAATATTATTATCATTATCATTATCATCATTATCATTGTTATTATGATAACTATAATCATGATTATAATCATTATCATAACCATTATTATTTTCATCGTCATAGCAATTTTGCAGTAGCATTAGGGATATCATTATTACGTTTTTCCCTGAGAATATCATTTTAATTATGATCATCCTTATCAGTTATCACTATCACCACTATCGTTATCATTACCACAATCCTATTATCATTATTTCTCAGCAGTATAAAAAGTTTTTACAATTTCTTGCGAAATGCTGCCGCAGTTAAGTTATTCCAGTATAATAACGCGTTTCACAGGACACCACGTGATATACGCTTTTATTCACATTTTACAAAACGTCATGCGGGGTATTCGCATGTGAATTTGCTCTAAATGACATCACATTTATTCGCACGACGAAGAGAAAAAATAAGATAAAAAAAAAAAAAAAATCCGTAAAATATACGTCGAGATAAGGACAATTTGTGCAGGGAAGTTTTCATCCAGCAAAGCGCTCCAGTTTTGTAATGAACGATAAATCTGTCGTGACATTCGCCTCGTTTGTTGGTGGCAGCAGAACCAAGGTTGTGTAGTTGTTAATTTATTCAGGGGATTGTTTGTGTTGTATTATAGTGACGTGTGAGCCCCCCCGTTTGTTGTTGTAATGAAACTTTTCTTCTCTCTAAATGGGTATTAAACTTTTCTTTTCTCTCTAATTCGTTGTTTTTTTCGGGGTCAGAATAATAAGGTGGTGTTTAGCTGTTTTACACTTAAAAGTTTGTTCTGTAATTCAAAAATACTGTTCGCGTTTGCCTTTGTTATTATTATTATTTTTTAGTGTTATACGGTTGATCTTATACCTTATAAGTGTTATCTCATATAGGTATTACTACGTCACCAAATAGAATAAGAAAACATTAATTCAACCTTTTTTTTCAACTAGTTTTTCGTATTAATAGCATTGTATTTAGATCAGCAGAATGAACTACCATTATGATTCGTAGCTAATGGTTGTTGAAGATTTGACACTGATTGCTTTCTTTTTTCTTTTCTCTCTCTCTCTCTCTCTCTCTATTTATCTCTCTCTCTCTCTCTCTCTCTCTCTCTCTCTCTCTCTCTCTCACACCATACACACACACACACACACACACACACACAAACACAAACACACACGTACGCACGCACACATACACACACACACACACACACACACACACACACACACGCACACATACACACACACACACACACACACACACACACACACACACACACACACACACACACATACTGTCACATATTACATTGATATTCTTCTCTTCTTCTTCTTCTCTCTTCTCACTCTCTTTCTTCTCTCTCTCTTCTTCTTTCTTCTTTTCTTTCTTTTTCAATTTCTTCTTCTTCTTCTTCTTTCACTTTCTTCCTTCTCTTCTTCTT
>NC_091554.1:9921645-9924930 GCF_042767895.1 Penaeus vannamei
AATCACTATAGTTTTAACATATCAAGCATATCGCATTATCCCACGTATTTTGGGAGGGATAATAACATTCACTCCACATCACACATTTCTACGTAGGTCATTCAAGTCAAATACATGACGTTAGAATAGAATATGGAATATAACAAATGCAGTGTGTGAAGTGCATTTCAAACACATACACACTGTGCTACGTTAGATAGTAATTTTGAGCAGTGAATACTCAACTTGGGGGGGGGGGGATACTGAATAGAATATACAGAACGTTACAAGAATATACCGAGCATAAAATATATGTAAAATAATACGGCATACCATATCCAAACACCCTGCATATACTGAATAAAAATCTCGAAAACTGCTCTTACGGTAAACGGAGCATTTCCCGGCTTCCTGCTCTGCCAGACAAGTCCTCCCATGGAAAAGAAAGATACTCCCATGTGAAATTGGCCAAGGGGAAACATTGGTCAAAGGGAGTTCCATTGCCAACGAGCCGATTGAAGTCACCCAGGAGACGAGGCAGATAAGGTAAACGAAACAATTAAAAAAATGACGAAAATCAGGACAAATTTGCATGTATGGAAGCAGTGTTGGCAACGAGGGAGGGAGGGAGAGAGAGAGAGAGAGAGAGAGAGAGAGAGAGAGAGAGAGAGAGAGAGAGAGAGAGAGAGAGAGAGAGAGAGAGAGAGAGTTGGCAGGGAGAGGCAGAGGGAGAGAGAGAGAGAGAAAGAGAGAGAGAGAGAGAGAGAGAGAGAGAGAGAGAGAGAGAGAGAGAGAGAGAGAGAGAGATCCAGAGAGAGAGAGAGAGAGAGAGTTACAGAGAGAGTTGGCAGGGAGAGAGAGAGAGAGAGAGAGAGAGCAGAGAGAGAGAGAGAGAGAGAGAGAGAGAGAGAGAGAGAGGGAGTTGGCAGGGAGAGGGAGAGGAAGAGAGAGAGAGAGAGAGAGAGAGAGAGAGAGAGAGAGAGAGAGAGAGAGAGAGAGAGAGAGAGAGAGAGAGAGAGAGAGAGAGACAGAGAGAGAGAGAGAGAGAGAGGTTGGCGAGGGAGGGAGGGAGAGAGAGAGAGAGAGAGAGAGAGAGAGAGAGAGAGAGAGAGAGAGAGAGAGAGAGACAGACAGACACAGAAATAGAAAGTTATTCCTGTCAGGCAACTCCGCTTATTCAGAGTGTACAGAGGGGAGGTGAGTTAATAAATTCAAATTGTTTTGGCGCAGAAAGTTGTTAACATACCAGCCGTATACTTATAGAAATCTGCATCAGGCTTTGAATTATGTTCAGAAACACGTGTAACACAGGTTGAAACTTCTATGTAAATTTATTAAAGCGAACTTTTTTTTTTTTTTTTTTTGCATTAGCTTTGCAATAATTCGCTCATTAAAATACTGGGTTGTGATACTGACTTAATAATCCGAGATTTCGGCCTTTTCAATTTGCAGATTTAAATATCTGAAAGCTCCGATGGTAAGTGTGATGTGTGTGTGTGTGTTTGTGTGTGTATAATTGGTTTCATTATTATTATTATTATTATTATTATTATTATTATTATTATTATTATTATTATTATTATTATTGTTGTTGTTATTATTATTATTATTATTATTATTATTATTATCATCATTTTTATTATGGTCATTATTATTATTATGATGATGATGTTGATTATTGATGTTCTTGCTATTATTGTTGTTATGATTAGCATTGTTATTATTATTACTGTTATTATCGTTATAACCCTTGTTATTATTATCATTATTATTACTATCATCATTGCTATTACTAGTATTGTTATTATCATTACAATTATTATTGTTCTTATTATTATCATTATTATTGTTGTTGTTGTTGTTATCATCATCATTATTATTTTTTAAATTATTTTTTATTATTATAATTATTATTATTGCTATTGCTACTATAAATATTGAAACCTCGGACTTTTTTTTCCTTTTTTTAACCAGATTCTCAAACCGACCATCGATTATGCTAAAAAAAAAAAAAAAAAAAAAAAAAACACGGCGGACCAAAACAATGACAAATTACGAAGAAGAAAAAAATCCCCGGGTAGTTTATTACGGTCGTGTTATACACAAGGAACATACTTTATACTCGTGAATATACTCGTGGAATAATGCATGAAGCAACTACGACTGCAAGTATATGGTGATCTTCATTGTTAAGGACCGGTGCCGTCTTGAGGCCTTGGTGCAGTGCCAGTATTAGTTGACTCCGCTGCAGGACTTGTAAGAGGATGAGCAGGATTCTAGGAAGAGTGGATGTTGACTCAGCAGGTGGTATGACTGTTGCATGTTGCCTCCTAATGGTTTGGTGTGTTTGTTCAGTGCGTGTTCAGGTGGTATGACTATTGCCTCCTGGTTTGGCATGTTTGTTCATTGACATTTTTTGATAATTATTTCGTTCCTTTTAAATTTTGTGATCATTTCAACACGAATTAGGTTGTAAGGTGCCGCTCTATTTATTTATTTATTTTTTTTGCTGTTGTTATAGACATCAATATTGTTGCGATTACAGTTTACTCGGAAAATATCGTGTATTTAGTATGAATCACAAATATGACAAATCACGTTTCAATATAAGTAACTAATATTTAAGATTATATTTAGTTTTTTTTCCGCAATGGAATTACCATACCTACTTACCCTTAATTTAATCAATATTTCAGTATTTGCATTAACGCATGAATAACACTCCAGCGTCAACGAAGGATGAAACCATAATCCTTACTCACACCATATTCATAACACAAGTAATTAAAATGAATCAAATTGAAAGAAGATGAAAAAGAAAAAATAACGAGCCATTTGCTGTGGAATAACATCAAATGTTTTCAGTCACTTTAACAGATAATTAAATTAGCCACAAGGAACTAAAACATCTGATACTCAGTCTAAGCACTGAACGATCCCGTCTCACTCGTATCTGAAGTTTGACGAAGTGTAAGGCAATGAATAGCTAACTAGAAGTCATAAATGAAGATGGCTTGAGCTTCATTCGTCGGTCGTGACGTCACGCTTTCAACGACTGCGATGGGTAACTTCGAATTTGGGAAATAAGCGCAAATTCGGGAAATGATATTCGAAATGTGCACAAATATGCGTAACCCCAAGGCAAGATAGGGCAAGTTGTCTTGGTGAAAAACACGCGAGAAAATATTCCGCTAATTTTATACAAATAAGTCCCCACTGTTATGCTGCTGATGTTTTCCATGGGTTACGGTCATACACACACACACACACACACACACACACACACACACACAAACACACACACAC
>NC_091554.1:9935430-9937930 GCF_042767895.1 Penaeus vannamei
TTACTATTATCATTATCATTAGCAATATCATTAGTATCATTATCTCCCTCCCCAGAAACCCTCGCCTGGGACGACTACTACCGCTTCGAGTCCATCCAGAGGTTTCTTCACCACGTCAGCCTCCACACCAGCACGGCTCAGAGCGTCGAGTACGGGAGGAGCCTCGAAGGTCGACCTCTGCTGGCTATTTTCTTTGGCAAAAAGTTTGTTTGTTTGATGCAGGTGAATCTATTTGTTTCACCATTTTTTTGGATACACTGAAAGGGAAATATCATAAACAGATTTATTTTTTGAGGGTATATCAAGTTATTAAAAAAAAAAAAAAATCTTGCTTATATAAGTATAACCCTCTCTGTATATAGCATTACTATCGCATGAATAAAGGCATATTTTCCACCCTAAAGAAAACAATAAAATACATTCGTTAATATAAAACGCAATTACAACAATAATCTTTTTTTAACCAGATCACTGTCACTCAAAAAGGAACACTTACGTAGAGTTGCCAAAGTGCGCCGACTCAGGGCTCAGCAAGGTCGAGATCCGCTTTTCGAGGAGTTGAAAAATCGACGTAAAAACGGCAGCTCGAGGACTGGGAGGCCGGTGGTCTTGATTGAGGCGGGTTAGTGGCCTTTTTTATTGGGGGGGTGGGGTTGTCATTGTATTTTTTTTTCTTTTTTTTTTGTATATAGGATGTGTATTAGTGGGCTTTTGGTTTATGAATTTTGGAAATTGTGTTTTTTTCTTCTATGTAATCCCCTTCACGCAGACACACACACACACACACACACACACACACACAAATAAATAAATAACACACAAAAAATAATAAAAAATAAATAAAAATAATAATAAAAATTCAAAAAATCGTGCACACAGGCATCCACGGCAACGAGTGGATCTCCCCCGCCGTGGCCACCTTCCTCGTGAAAAAGCTCGCCCTCGCCGGGGAGACCTTCTTCAGGAGCGCGACGGTGGTGGTGGCGCCCGTCGTCAACCCCGACGGCTACGAGTACTCCTTCACCATGAACGTCCTCTGGCGCAAGAACCGCCGCCAGACCTCGAACCCCGCGTGCCCGGGCGTGGACCTGAACCGCAACTGGAGCGCGGGTTGGGGCGACCCCTCTGGCTCCAGCGGTGACCCCTGCGACCCGACCTACCGCGGCAACCGGAGTTTTTCGGAGCCCGAGGCGCAGGCACTCCGCGACCTGGCCCTCGCCTGGTTCGACAAGCTCGCCCTCCACATCAGCGTTCATAGCTACGGCGGCTTCATACTGTATCCTTGGTTCTACACGGAGGAGGACATTTCCATGAAGAAACGAGCGCACAAAATCGCCAAGAAAATGAAGAAATACATGAGAAATAGCGGCCAGGATCGGATTCAGGTAAGCCGTCATAACGCGACTATCGACTACGGGAGATATGATAGATATAAAAGATATGAAACTATGAAAAAGTTACCAGGGGTCATGGTATAATTACTACTGATAGTAGATAGTAGTAGCAGAATTATTATCATTTGCTGCTGTAGTAGTAGCAGTAATGGTAATAACGATAATGAGGATAAAAACAATTCCGATGACAATGAGAACAAAAATAATGCTACTTCTACTCCTAATGACTAATGATACTACTACTACTACTACTATTACTACTAATGATACTACTACTACTACTATTACTACTAATGATACTACTACTACTATTACTACTAATGATACTACTACTACTACTATTACTACTAATGATACTACTACTACTTTTACTACTAATGATACTACTACTATTATTACAAATGATACTACTACTACTACTACTACTATTACTACTAATGATACTGCTACTACTACTATTACTAATAATGATACTACTACTACTTTTACTACTAATGATACTACTACTATTATTACAAATGATACTACTACTACTACTACTACTATTACTACTAATGATACTGCTACTACTACTATTACTAATAATTATACTACTACTACTACTACTACTACTATTACTAACGATAATAATAATAATAACAAAAATAGTAATAATGATAATGATGATCATAATAGTAACGACGACCAACAACCACAATCAAACCGAACCCCAAACCCTCTCCAGATCGGCCAGGGCTCCGAGGTCCTCTACAAGGCCTCCGGGGTCGTCAGCGACTACCTCTCCGCCGCTGGTCTGGAACACACCTACATCCTCGAGCTCCCTGGCTACTCCTTCGCGCCCCCCCCTCAGAGGATCGTCCCCGTCGGTCGGTCGGTCTGGGACACACTGGTCTGCGCGGTCGGCGATGTTGTCGGGACCAAGGAGAGTCGGTCCTTCTGTGGGAAACGTATTGTTAAGGTCACTCTTAGCGATGGGACGGAGCTGTCCATGTGGATCAGTAAGGACGTTCCGTTGAAGAAAGCGAGGCAGATGATTCTGGAGGCGTTTGATTCGGGGTAGGTGTAAAGGGAATGTATATATATATATATATATATATATATATATA
>NC_091554.1:9957620-9962620 GCF_042767895.1 Penaeus vannamei
TCCTCCCTCAGCCCCTCCCCCTTCTCCCTCCATCCCTCCTGCCATCCTCTCTCTCTCTCTCTATCTTGTTATCTCTCTCTGTCTCTGTCTCCCTCCCTCCCTTCCTCCCTCCCTCCCTCCCTCTTCCCTCGTCGTAATCTAAATCAATTCGGTTACTACAAGGATATAATCCCATTAGCCATTTGCGAGAGAAGCTGCCGTGTTACAACTGATGTCATTAAGTTGGTACTAAAATGTTTTCAGCTAAAAAGCCTACTCCAATTTTCATCTTTAAGATGGTCTTTTTTATTTATTTATTAATTTATTTATCATTATTATTTTTATTATTATTATTATTATTATTATTTAGACCTTTAACACGTTCAAATTTCGGTTTGTGGGTGAGTAATTTTGAGGATAATAACAATTGTCAATGGTATTGATAATCAAAATTATAATTATGTTAGAGCAGGATATACAGGCTATATATGGAAACGTAAACATTCAAGACCTTTAGCAAAACATGTAAATATGTGGCTTTATGTACCCCCCACCAAAAAAAAAAAAAGAAAAAAAAAGAAAAGAAAAAGGAAAAAAAAAACTATTCATTGAAGTGGAGTAGCCAACAATCACCTCAACTAGGAACCATAAACATGCAAGGCCTTTAGCAAAACATATAAACATTGTGGCTTTATATACCCACCCCCCCCAAAAAAAAAAAAAAAACTACAAAAATAAACAAGTGGCCAACAATCACCTCAAATATATGTCTATTCATCAGAAGAAAACCATTAAATGCATTGTCTCCGTGCCTAGACTACCATAAGGACTATATATTCAGAGAACTAAATATATTCTGTCTGTACCAAAGAACTTAATGAATGCTTCTCTGCGTCAGACGTTTTAAATGTCTAAAATACAGACGATGTAAAATTTGCATACCGCAGTTGTCACTACTTTAAGGAACAAAATCCTTTTACAAAATATTTTACATGATTTGCGTGTGTGTGTGTGTGTGTGTGTGTATGTGTGTGTGTGTGTGTGTGTGTTCGATTTGTACATATAAATATTGTCCATGTCCCATTCGACAGTACTAGTTTTTTTGTTTTGCATTTTTCTTGTTGACTTATTTCAAACAATGCATTTTCTTTCACAGTGAAGAGTTGTCTACTTTCCTCCGTAAACTTTAATTCCAGCATTCAGAACATAACATTTTTACTGCTGACCGTAGCTGCTTCGTAACTACTCTGGGTATCCATCAATTTGCCAAACGCAACCCAAGTCTATGTAAATGTATTTTGTAAATCAACAGTCACAGAGATTCTAGAAAAAAAAAAAAAAAAAAAAAAAAAAAAAAAAAAAAAAAAAAAAAAAAAAAAAAAAATCTGTGCCCCAATTTCATAACACCATTTTTTATACCATGTCATGTGCAAGTAAGATTGGAATTTCGATTTAAAATTCCATTTCTCTCTGTCATTTCGCAATTGTATTTTCCGTTATGTAGTTTCTATTACCAATGATTTTAATGTATAGTACTATGCAGTGAAACGTTTTATATCATATCCTTATTATAAAATCTCAATTCACAAAATCTATGGATAGGAACAGTACTGCTTATATATGCGTACATAGATATATATATATATATATATATATATATATATATATATATATATATATATATATATTATATATATATATATGTATATATATATATATATATATATATATATATATATATATATATGTATGTATGTATGTGTGTGTGTGTGTGTGTAGAGAGAGAGATGTATATATACATACACAATATATCTCTGTGTGTATGTATGTATGTATGCACACACACACACACACGCACACACGCACACACACACACACACACACACACACACACACACACACACACACACACACACACACACACACACACACACACACACACACACACAATAAAAAAAGCTAAACGTACCATCCAATAACGTTTATTACTTCCATTTTTCAAATTCCAGTCCAAACGTACAGTATTTTCCAATGACGACAGGGGAAAATTTGCCCAGAAATAACTCCCATCAAATTACATAACGTGGCCGCAAAGTCTCCTGTCATATTTGGCCTCGGAACAAAGGCAAAATGTAATAACGATTTACGAATCAGGAACCTGCGTGAGAAAATTTACTAAATCACATTTTTTCAAACGGATAAATGTTTTATTGTCTATTAAACCATATGGAATAAAAGATATTCTCATCATTCACTTTTAGGGCGCAAAATAGGTGACAGCTCATGGCATTTAGGTAATGGTATTCGTGAAATGTGTACACCACAAAAATACATACACGCGCGCATTTCTAAAATCACACACTCAAACAAACACACAAATGCCACGTGATTAGAGACAGGAAAAATACGCCAGTACTAATTAGGAGAAGTATCATTAAGCACTAAAAAAAAATATACATTGGATAAGTGTACGTGAGGACCAAAACCCAGAGGATCACCGTACTGACAAAGTTCACAAAATGTTATCCTTTTACTCCGTCCAGTTTTAGAAAATGAAAAAAAAGGCAACTTGACCTGACTAACGAGTACTCCGATAAGCCAAGTCTGTTAAAATAGAACAATAAAGTGGTGTAATTCCATAATATTAATGTAAGATTACCAAACACAAGTAAAATAAGTATGTAAGCGTTAGCAAATAAGAATAAAACAAGAGATTAGAAGATTCGGAGTATACCCCACTCCAGGCTGAGTTGCCAGATTGTTCTTTTCTGAAATCGGACGCACTAGACTAAAGAACACGAAGAGGGTATTCATGTATGTACACGAAAACATAGTGACGACAATTACTGCGAGAACCATGTAGGCCTACTCCGGCTGCTGTGGTAGAGATCCCCCCTAAAAGAAGGACATTGATAAAATGGAGGAAAGCCCATTCAAGGAGAAGCCATTAGATAGACCCTGGTGTAAAGGAGATGAACTAGAAGGAAACAATGAAGAAAGTGAAATTCTGAGTCATAACAGTGACGGGAAGAAGAAAAAGGTTGACGATCTTGCTTTACAGTGCTAATCCGAGATAAGTGAAGTTCGGAAAGAATGACTTTGTGGTCTAAAAAGGCACAGCAAATGATACAGAAAACGGAATCAACAGACACGTAGTTTTCCCAAAGAATGGAACAGCTCGGAAAATTAACTGCATGTACTCTTAACATACATACATTAACTGTGTCCTATAAACAAACATTAATAACAACAAAAGACGATTAGAATATGGCAACCGCGACCTTGAGTGTAACCCTCTCTCGTGTACAGACAGAAAAATAACTATCATTACACTTTGCGCCAACTAAAATGAAAAATCGACGAAGTATTGTGGCATAGCGAGGCAAGCCAGTTAGCTCTGTAAGCCTACAAAAATAGATTTTGTGATAGAGTAACAATTTTATGTAGATGCTGCAGTCATTAGAATTAATGAAACAATTTTCATTATCTGTTAGCCAAATGATAAAATGTATATACAATAATATTGAGTGACGTCACATACACAATCAAAGAATAAAAACAAAATAAAAAAATAAATAAAATAAATAAACACGAAGTAAAAAGCAGCACACTTTGCAACCAAGAGATGGCGCAGATAGAGTACACATTTTAGTTGAAATTTATATTCCCGCAGTTATTTAGAGTTAAGGAAGAGATGTTGCAGTTTTCAAGAGAACAGTTTTATATAAGGACTGCCTAATACTTAACATATTTACATCCTATTTTGGTCTCCATTTTCTGTGATTCCATGCTTATCCCTCCTGGGAAACGAATTGTTTTCAGTTTATTTATGTCTTATTATCATCATTATCATTATTATTATTATTATTATTATTATTACTATCATCATTATCATTATCATTATCATTATCATTATCATTATCATTATTATTATTATTATTATTATTATTAATATTATTATTATTATAGCTGTGTATATAGTTTTTTTGGCACAATGGCTACCTCAAAGTTATTTTGTTTTTACATATGGAAAAGTCGTAATCTGGTAATCACCATTTCGTATTTATCTGACATATGAGCGGTCATATCTTGCGTTGATATTTTCCATGTTTATTTTTGTGCAACCCTCTCGGACGTATAATGGAATTCTAGTATTTGTACAATTTTCTTTATAACGGTATATATAATTTCATTAGTATTAAAACTGTTCTTAATTTCAAAAACTAGCATTCTCTCCCCTGTCGCTACGCAGCCTCCAAACGTCATGGCGCTGACCATTACACTCTGAAGAACGACGATAGCTCCTTGCAAATTGTGAGATGTCTCCATGGTGCAAGAGGTTCATACACCATTCCCAATCCATATTAACTTAGAGCATCCACGTGAAGCATTTATATCCCCGTTTGAAGCATTACAAACCCGCTCCCAATTTATGCAAATCACGGACACCAGAGGTCATGCAGTACTTAATTTCGCTTTACATTATATCCATGTCTACTTGATAACAGTGATTATTTGATTTGTTAAATGGGTATTGCATATGATAAATATTTTGTTCTTATTCGCCATTTGTCATAATGAGTGAAAAAATGCAAAATTCTTATTTTATTTTTCATATAATAAAATATTTAATATTACACATACATAAGCAAAATAACCCATGCCATCGAAATGTAAGGTCGATATATTTGGTTCATGAGTCTCGGTCTTCGAATATTGTAAAAAGATCGCCATATGGCAACGCTACCCATGGGAGGGGCTAACAAAAGTTGCGTTCTTTTCCTCTTTGACCAGAAGGAAAGGTAACTATATTTTTTTCTGACTGCACAAGTTAACAGGTAAAAACGCTCTATGCTTTCTAGAACAGGCGCACAAACATTGCTGAACACACACCACACAAACACTCACCAGGGCATATGTTCCTTGTTTATTATTATATTTTTTTTCTTTCTTTGTTTCAACAATTAGTGATTGAATCATTTACATGTGTTCCTGCTTTTCCATTGTTCATTACAGACAAC
>NC_091554.1:9982620-9987620 GCF_042767895.1 Penaeus vannamei
ACAGCAACAAACCACAACAAGAAACAACAACAAACAAGAACAAACAACAACAGCAACAAACAACAACAAGCAACAACAAACAACAACAAAGAACAACAAAGAACAACAAACAACAACAACAGCAGCAACAACAACAACAACAACAAACAACAACAAACAACAAGCAACAACAAACAACAATAACAAACAACAACAAACAGCAACAACACACAAGAACAACAACAAACAAGAACTACAAACAAGAATAAACAACAACAACAAACAACAACAACAGCAGCAAGAAACATTAACAAACAACAACAACAGCAGCAACAAACTACAACAGCAACAACGACAACAGCAGCAACAAACAACAACAACAAACAAACAACAAACAACAGCAACAACAACAAACAAACAACAAACAATAACAAACAACAAACTACAACAGCAACAACAAACAACAACAAACAGCAAACAAAAACAACAAACAACAGCAGCAACAACAAACAACAAAAACAGGAACAACAAAAAACAACAAACAACAACAACAAGCAATAACAAACAATAACAAACAACAACATTCAACGACAAAAACAAACATCAACAAACAACAACAACAAACAACAGCAACAACAAACAACAACAAACAAACAATAACAACAACGATAACAAACAACTACAACAACAGCAAACAACAACAACAACAGCAACAACACCAACAAACACCACCACCACCACCACCACCACCACCAACAACAAAAACAACAACAGCAATAATAAAGATAATTATAACAACAATATTAATAATAATAGTTACCCCTCCATTCTTCCTCCTCCTCCCTTCTCTGAGTTATTCCATCTTATCTCTCCTCTATCCTCCCCTTATTCGCCACAGATGGCACAGCAATCGTTATAAACTTTTCTCATTTCAACTTTTCCTTTTTTTTTTTGCCTCTCCATTTTTTTTTTTTTTTTGGGGGGGGAGGGCTAATCTCACTAATAAGTATCGGGATCAATAGAGTGTTGTCGATAGGGTCCATTTTTCCGCCAAATATGGTTCTGATCGTGTTATTAGCGACTTCTATTTGTATTTTATTTATTTGTTATTTCTCTGTCGGAATAATTTTGCACTGGATGCTTAACCATATTCGCTTCGCCATTACTAATTTATGAATAATAAAAGACCTAAATTTATTAGTATTCAAAGCATGTGCCTTTTCAGTAATAAAATATGTATAGTCTGATTTTTTTTTTTTTTTATATTGAGATGAAAGAATGGTAATATACTTTTATGTCAAGATGGATTGCGAAAAGAATGTTTATCCCAAGATGGATTTTTTCCCCCTCCCCTTACCCCTATCTCTCTCTGTGTACGTGTGTGTGTGTATGTGTGTGTGTGTGCGCGTGTGTGCGTGCGTGCGTGTGTGTGAGTGAGTGTGTGTGTGTGTGTGTGTGTGTGTGTGTGTGTGTGTGTGTGTGTGTGTGTGTGTGTGTGTGTGTGTGTGTATGTGTGTGTGTGTGTGTGTTGTGTGTGTGTGTGTGTTGTGTGTGTGTGAGTGAGTGAGTGAATGAGTGAGTGCGTGAGTGAGTGAATGAGTGAGTGAGTTAGTGAGTGAATGAATGAGTGAGTGAGTGAGTGAGTGAGTATGTGTGTGTGTGTGCATGTGTGTGAGAGCATCTGTGGGAATGTGAATACAGAATCAAGCCCTGCTTTCTCACAGACATACATTATCCTTCCCTCATGCATACAGAAGCAGGCACGTAAATCATTTGAATCCAAAGACCTTACTTTAAAATCAATTTCCAGGCTTAAGGAACTTCCGCGCTCTAGAATTTAGAAAGCCATAAAACCGAAAAAAAATGAAAAGGAATAAAAGAATCGATAGGTTGAATAGAGAAAAAAAATAGAGAAAAGTGGAAGAAAAAGAAGATAAAAAAAACAAAACATAAAAAAGAAAGAAAGGAAAAAAACCTAACGTAAAACAAGTGAAAAAAAAAAGTTAAAAACAAGTGTCAAGGATCCCGGGTCAAAATATAAGAGAAAACTTCGTCCTTTCTCGTATTTCAGAAGACAATATCACCCGCTTCATCTGTGTTCCATAAGGCAGAATCCCTCTCTGGCATCACCGGGCAGTTCTGTTGCCAAATAGTAATAACTTTCTTACTTTCTTTCTTATCTGCTTCTTAATAGAGCGAGTACCCTACTTTTACGTTCTGTTATATAAAGAATATATATTTCCAGGAATGATTATATATATACCTTTTTTTTTTTAATATAGCCAAAGGTTACCATATTTTTATCATATCTCGTATATAATTCTTTTTTATATAAGGCTCCTACTTTCACATTCAGCGGAGGAAAAAATGTTTTCTTTTCAGGAAGGGTTTCCATTTATTCATTTTTTTTTTGTTTTTGTTTTTTTGTTGCAGTGAATTATCAGATACAGTTTGGCTGTTTACTATGTTAACAGATAGGGTGAAAATTGTGTTATTTCTATAAAGTAGTAGGTATTTACGTGTGAATTTATGGCATGTGTAACGGGATATATCTTTTGTGAAAGGAAAATGAACCTTATGTAATTCAGTAAGGGTGAAAGTCTGAGTACTGAGCTTCTGAATTTATACCATTTCCGAAAACAATAATTGCGCTGATGACAATGCTACCTAAAGCCCTATTGACATATAATCTCTAAGAACGATCTGTTTCAAAACTTTTCATAAACCTATCTGTTTTTTCTTTTACGAATAACCGAGTGGATATATATTATTTAATTAGATAAACTTTAAGAACGATCTGTTTTATATACTTTTAATAAACGTATCAGTTTTTTTCTCTCTTTATAAATAACTGAGTGAAGGACTAGCGTGTCGATATCACTTCTGTTAAATTATGCTAAGACACGGAAGCATTAGGATCAAAGACAATATGACCTCGTAATAACAATATTCAAACTCTTCTAAAAATGTCCTTAAAATCTTATTACACAAACCTATTACATATATATCAAGCTGTGAAACAACGTCCTTCATAGTTGTCGCTTGCCAGATGTGCGAACTGTCATATATATTTTAGGTTTGCGCAAAGTAATTTCAGCTTACTCCTTTTCCATCTCCTCTCATTTTCTTCTTCGTTAAAGGTTTGGAATGATGTTAGCAGGAGGTATAATAAAATATTAGTAGACAGTATAATAAATAAAAATCATGCTAACATGAGGTAATTAATCGAAAGGTTTCTAGCAGGAGACATAGAGAATCGGAAAAAATATCTAAGCAAAAAACGTAGAGAATTATAAAGCCAATGAGGGATGTAAAGTCAAAATGATGCTATAAGAAGCGTAGAGAATTGGGAAAGGCATCGTTACAAGTATGGTATTTAGTAGATATTTTTCAATGTATACTTTCTCATTGCGTCTATATTCGTCTTGATTCACAAAACCCTCTAAATTATATAGCAAATCTGTGATAGTCCATTACTATTACTTTAATGACTATTACCACCTTTATATATCTATATATGCACTAAGAGAAATATACTTTATAAGAAATACGTAAATTGTGGTGTCATTTAAGCAGATTATGTCTTATTTATCAAGAAAGAAACCATCTTTATTTCATAAGGCAGCAGAGATGAACAAAAATATGTAATTTCATTTAATCACAGTAGCACTGCAAGGAAAGGAATAATGGAATGTACTGTGAGAACAAAAAAGAACAATGTATAAGTAATTCCAACAAGTGCAGGCATGTTAACTAAGATAATAGTTAAAGAAAGAAAGAGACAAGGAAAAAGAAAAGAATTGAAAAAAAATTATATTCATATATACATTTATACAAATATACACACGTCTTTCTTTCATTTCACATTTTGACATTTCAGTTGCTTTTTTAAATATTTTTTTGTCGTTCTCTTCAAGTTAGGCCTAGAAATTCCAGCCACGCTCGCATTCCAGCCAAGCAACTGTCACCTTCTCGGCCTATTTTTACTTCCATTCTCGGCCTGCTCTTCGCCATTGCAAATGCAGATGTTGAAATATTCAGTCCTCTCGCAATGATGGTCTTTCTTAAACGGGCTTCCCTCTTGTTTGCTATTGCTTTCAGAAATGAGTGTTGATTTGTGTCTCCTGCAAGAGAGCGTGTTTTTACCTCTTGGGTTGAATATATGAATGTTTTTCTTTTCTCTCTCTCTCTCTCTCTGTCTCTGTCTCTGTCTTTGTCTCTGTCTCCCTCTCTCTCTCTCTATCTCTCTCTCTTTTCCTCTCTGCACGTCTCTCTCTCTCTCTCTCTCTCTCTCTCTCTCTCTCTATCTGTCTCTCTCTCTCTCTCTGTGTCTGTTTTTCTCTTTTTCACTCTCTCTCTCTCTCTCTCTCTCTCTCTCTCTCTCTCTCTCTCTCTCTCTCTCTCTCTCTCTCTCTCTCTCTCTCTCTCTCTCTCTCTCTCTCTCGCTCTCTTTTTTATTTCTTCTTTTTCTTTTTTCTTTCTTTCTCTCTCCACGTGTTTCGGTGATGGCGTCGCCGCGTCCTACTTTTACACGGCTCATATACACTTCTTGTTTTGAAGGGATGTTGCCGAGTGTCGTTGTGTGGCCGGCCTCCAGACGCCATTGAAAGAAATATGAGAATTTTTTTTACATTAATGCGTGGAGAAGAATTTAGTCCTTTTGAGAGAAACGTGACTCATATCGCATTCACTCATATCATTCAGTAGGGAGCTTTAGAGATGGTTAATGTTTAAAACAAATAAATGTGCTAGACATCAAAGGTTATATAGCGCTAACGAGGTTGAAGGTTGCAGATAAGGAAGTAGATAAGAAATAGATGTGATATCAAAAAATATATATTGCAACTAGAACAATAATTGTCATTATTTTGGCATTCGAGCAATGTTTATATTTTTTCTGTAATAGAGGAAATATAATGTATTGAACGTGTTACAATTATGAAATTTTATTTTTGGTTATTCATATAGTTTTATTATTGCACCCCCTGCAGTACCCAACACTTAATTAAATAAAAGTGATA
>NC_091554.1:9992620-9995120 GCF_042767895.1 Penaeus vannamei
AGGACGAGAGGATATGACAGGAAATAAAGAGAGAGAGAGAGACGCAGACGCTGCTGTACTCCAGGCACCTCCCTGGTGCAAAGAGGGGGGAGGGGGGTATTATCCACTTATTTATCATTATTATTTTTGATAAATCTTGACATTGCCACATTGATGGGCGCAGCAACATATATAAAAAGAGAGGACCCGAGACCAGACGTAATAGAGGTAAGATGCATAAAACTTTGAAATGGCTGGTACTCAACAAAGGCATTTTCGTATCAAAATCGTATGCTGTACCGCTATATAGTTTTACCAGAAACTTTGACTAAATGTTGATGAAATAGAGGTAAATGAATGGTCACACACGGAATTCTCAATCTTCAATTTATATAACACTGAACTATTCACATTTAAAATATCTAAAGGTTCAAGCAAATAATTCAGCCAATACTGATAGAAATGAATCATCTTAATTAGCAAAACTTTATTTTTACTGTTTTTATTCCTGTGTCTAGTATCTCCTTAATAACATCACCGTTATCACTAACTTATTGAAATGATTTCTAATACATTATCTAGTATTAAACATGTTTTGTAATCAGTTTTTTTTTTTTAATACAGCTAATTATAATTATCATTATCTTTAGGACTCTGAATTGCAGTCACATTACTTGATGTTACCATAGATATAATTCCTAATACTACAATTACTATTTTTAACATCTTAATTAGCAAAACTTTATTTTTAAAGTTTTTATTATCACCGTTATCACTGTAACAATCAGTTTTTTTTTTTTAATACAGCTAATTATGATTATTATTATCTTTAGGACTTTAAATTGCAGGTACATTAGTTAATGTTACTTTTGCTTACAATATTACCACAGTTATAATTAGTTACTAAAATTACTATTTACTATAGAAATTGCTTGCATTTCTCCAACTCTGCCTACGACACTATCATATGCAATTTTTTGCGACTCGGCACATTGAAATAGGAACGAAATAGATATGTTGCATTTCATAGACACAATCGCAGTTATTTTTAAGGGACAATAACGAGCTCTGCGTAAAATAAAAATAAAAATCCGAATTTGAAAACCGTGTCCATAAGGTAGATATTTGTTTGAAAAAAGATGTACCAAGTACTGAAATTTCTCGTTTTCTATGAAAACAGTGCAAAAATTTATATCGGTTGATAATATATATGAGTTCTACGATAGCTTTTATTTATTCAAATATTATCATTTATTTAATTTTATATTATATTAATTATTTATTTACTTATTTAATTATCTATTTATTTATTTATTATTATTATTACTATTATTTTTTTTTTTTTTTGGAGGGGGGGTTATGTCTGTTTTGCACTTCATGACCAACAGCACCAAAGGAAATACCACACATGCACTGGCTTGGTACACCTCCCATCACACCGTAAGGATATATAACATCGATGAATTCCGTTTGTTACGACTGAAACCCTTGTATCCGATTGCCCGAGTCGTTAACCGGTTCGTGGCTTCTATTTCCTGCGAAACCTGTACCTTCCGTCGTAATTCGCGAAATAGATGGGCCACAATTGCCTATAATGGTTCCTTTTATCTATCTGGCGTTCTTCTGAGGGTCCTGACTCGATTAGGAGAGAGAGAACTGGCCAATCAGCAGATACTTAGTGATTCCCGGATGCTTTTCGGGTATTTCTTGTTACCTACAGAATAATTTTCCCCCGATTATCTATCTACACTTCTTTCTTTCTTTCTTTCTTTCTTTCTTTCTTTCTTTCTTTCTTTCTTTCTTTCTTTCTTTCTTTTCTTTCTTTCTTTCTTTCTTTCTTTCTTTCTTTCTTTCTTTCTTTCTTTCTTTCTTTCTTTCTTTCTTTCTTTCTTTCTTTCTTTCTCTCTCTCTCTCTCTCTCTCTCTCTCTCTCTTTTTTTTTCTTTCTTTTTTTTTTTACAAAGCAAATTTACATAGTGATAAAAAAAAGCATCCAAATGTCTTTGCAATGGTGGATCCATTTTTCTTGCAAGTGTGGCATCAAACTTCATAGATCAGTTACCTGTTCTCTGCAGCATATTCTTGACCAGATTGGGTTTTCATTGCAATGATTGTTATAATTAATATTACTGTTAATGATGATAGTGATACTAGTATTGATAATGATTATAAAATTAATGATAATAAAACAACAACGACAATAATAATAATATAGTAATAATAATTATGATGATGATGATGATAATATTAATAATAATAATAATAATAATAATAAAAAATAATAATAATAATAATGAAACATATAACACCAATAATAATAATAATGATAATAATAATAAGATCAATAATGATAATTATAATGATAATGATAGTAAAATAATAATAAGAATGATGATAATAATAGTAACAACAATAATGATAACCAGAATGATAATAATACATTAATGATGATAATAATAGTAATAGTAATACCACTATTACTACTACTAATAATAATAATAATTCATAATTACAATAATAGC
>NC_091554.1:10027620-10032620 GCF_042767895.1 Penaeus vannamei
ACATATATATTTACATACAATTATAAATAAATATATATATGAATATATATATATATATATATATATATATATATATATATATATATATATATATATATATATATATATTCATACATGTATTTATGTACATATATATATACATACAATTATAAATGAAGATATATATGAATATATATATATATATATATATATATATATATATATATATATATATATATATATATATATATATATTCATACATGTATTTATGTACATATATATATACATACAATTATAAATGAATATATATATGAATATATATATATGTATATATATATATATATATATATATATATATATATATATATGTATATATATATATATATATATATATATATATATATATATATATATATATATATATATATATATATTCATACATGTATTTATGTACATATATATATACATTCAATTATAAATAAATATATATATGAATATATATATATGTATATATATATATATATATATATATATATATATATATATATGTATACATATATATACATATATATATATATGTATATATATATATATATATATATATATATATATATATATATATATATATATATGTATGTATGTATGTATATATAGATAGATATAGATATATATATATTATATATATATATATATATATGTATATATATATAGTATGTATATGTGTGTGTGTGTTTATATATGTATGTATATATGTATATATATATATATATATATATATATATATATATATATATATATATATATATATATATATATATATATATATATATATATGTATATATATATATATATATATATATATATATATATATATATATATATTTATTTATTTATTTATATATTTATGTATAATATATATATATATATATATATATATATATATATATATACATATATATATATGTATATTGCATATACATATTACATATCATACATATCACCATCAGCAGACGGAGAGTTCACAATGAACTACTGTAGCTATTTGACTTTGTTCTTTGGCTATGAAGTTCAACAAAACTATAATTTTGCCAATTTCTTTGATACTGGCGCCATGACAACTCATAGTCTTCGTTTTCTTCGTTTGTCATGAATATTCTCCAGTATATTTTTTCTCATATCATTGCTTCTTCATACAAGGCTAGTGTTTTTTTGTAGTTTTATTTAGGGTCTCTAGATGGTCCCCTTGTTACTCCTTTTTTCCTAGTATGTATACCTGTCTCTCTGTCTGTCTGTCTGTATGCATGTATGTATACATGTGTCTGTGTGTATGTATTTATGTATGTACAGATATCCGTATATATGCACCTATACGCATACACATGTATTCATATACATAAATATATCTCGTGCTAATCTCATACTTCTCTTTAATGTTGTAGGAGTGTTTGTGGCGTTATACCAACATACTCTCTTAAATCAGGTCGAGGTGGCACTCCCTGGCAATGCCACTTTGGACGAGGCAATGCCCGAGTCGCGCTTCTCCTTCTGCGGCTTCGATGGCCAGCGGAAGGGCGGCTCTCTCCTGAGGGGAAAAGGGGAAATGTGCGGGAGCGATGCCAGCGGGAAGGACATCGGCAACAGCACGTCAGGGAGCGACGTGGGGAAGGAAATCGTGGGTTGGGAGACTCTGAAGACCATTGAGGACGATTATGCAACGAAACTGGATGGAACAGGTAGACCGGATTTCTTTATTGACCATCTTCTTTGCGCAATATTAACGGTTGTAAGTTCATTAGACACAGGTCTCCTTTATGACTAATTAGTAGAAGAGGTAAGAATAAACATACTTGTGAATGTAATGACAATCTTTCCTAATCGCAGTGATAATGTAAAATACTTATTTCATGAATAGGAGTGAAATGTAGAATGATTCTTAAACTGATAGATGACACTATAGGATAATTCTTAAAGGAATCGTATATAAGATATAAAATGACTCCTAAATTATTAAAGCTGACGTATGGACAACACTTGGTAATATCAAAAAGAAATAATAACGACAATGCATAATGACATTAAAAAAAAGACAATAACGATAAGACATTACAATCCTTGAAAGGAAATGAAAGCGATGTAACATAATAATTCACACGCTCTCCTCTCCCTTCCCCTTTCAGAACCGTTCGCATGGGACAACTTCTACCGCTACGAATCTATTGTTACTTTCATCAAGGAATTAGCGCTCCAGTATTCCGGTGTCGAGTACATAGAGATCGGCAGAAGCGTCGAGGGAAGGTCTTTGTATGCTCTGCTCTTCGCCAAAAAGTGAGGAAGAGCGAGTGAGGGGAGAGAATGGAAGGAAAGGAAGGAGAGAAGGGAGAGAAGAAAGAGAGAGAAGGGAAGGGAGGGAGAGGAGAGAGAGAGAGAGGGGAAGTGAGGGAGAAAAAGAGAAAGAGAGAGAAATGAAGGGAGGGAGAGAAGGAGAGAGAGAGAGAGAGTGGGGGGGGGGAGTGAGGAAGAGAAGGAGAAAGAGAGAGAAGTGAAGGGAGGGAGAGAAGGAGAGAGAGGGGGGAAGTGAGGGAGAGAAGGAGAAAGAGAGAGAAGTGAAGGGAGGGAGAGAAGGGAAGGGAGGGAGAGAGAGAGAGAGAGAGAAAGAGAGAAAGAGAGAGAGAGAGAGAGAGAGAGAGACAGAGAGAGAGAGAGAGAGAGAGAGAGAGAGAGTGAGAGAGAGAGAGAGAGAGAGAGAGAGAGAGAGAGAGAGAGGAAGGGAGGGAACGAAAAAGGAAAATGTATGTAAAAAAATAAATGAATATAAATGTATATCCAACTGTCTATTCGTCTGTGCATGAGTGCGCTTGTACGAATCATAGTCGCAAAATTATAATAATCAATTTTCTTTCTTTTTCCTCACGCGAAGAGCCAAAAGTCTGAAAAAGAAGTACTTGCGGAATATAAAAAAGGAACGCAGAAGAAATAAAACGGGTAGAAAGCCTTTCCCAAAACTCAAGAACAGCACAAGGCGGAATAAGAAGCCCGTTGTTTTGATGGAAGGAGGTGAGCTGTCATGTTCAGGGTTGACTACATTGTGAAGGTGACAATGACTTTGATGGGAAAACGCACACTCGGACAGACATATATAGCACGTTTACTCACACAAACATTTATACATTGAACACCCACCCACGCAAACACACACACGTAGACAGACAGACACACACACACACACACACACGCACACACACACACACATACACGCACGCAGAGGAATACGCGCATGTGTCCTTTCTTTTTTGCTATCCGTGTCTTATGTTTCCTCCGCGCCCTTCGCCAGCCGCCCACGCCCGCGAGTGGATCTCCCCGGCCGTGGCGACCTACCTGGCGCAGCAGCTGGCGGACTCCGGCAAGACCTTCCTGAAGCGCGTGACGGTGATCCTGGTGCCGGTCCTGAACCCCGACGGCTACGAGTACTCGCACACCACCGACCGGCTGTGGCGCAAGAACCGGCGGCCGAACTCCGGCTCCGGCTGCACGGGCGTCGACCTCAACCGCAACTTCGACATGGCCTTCGGGAATCCCTCGGGCTCCAGCGACGACCCTTGCTCCCCGATCTACCACGGCGCCGAGGCCTTCTCCGAGCCCGAGACGAGCGCCCTGCGGGACCTGGCCGGCGCGTTCAGCAAGGACGTCAATATCTACATAAGTCTTCACAGCTACGGGAAGCTCATCATGTACCCCTGGTCGTACATCTACGGCTCGGCCCCTGATAGGAAGCAGCTGAAGGACGTCGCTAGGAAAATGAGCAGACATTTTAAGAACAACGGCTATAAAGGCTTCCTAGTGAGTGTGATCTGTTTTTAGTTATCTATACTATTCTCTGCATAGATATTAATATCAATATCTACAATGATAATCATCATCACCATCATCAAAATCACCATCATAATCATCATCATCATAATCATCATCACCATCACAATTATCATCATAATCATAATCATCATCACCACCACCACCATCATAATCATCATCTCCATCATCATAATCATCACCATCCTAGTTATCCTGAATTTAACAATCCCACTCCTGAAAGCAACACCATATTACGCTAAACACCACATTTCCTAACCAGTATCGAACCGCACCTTTCCAGCATGGCCAGTCATCCTCCCTGCTGTACAAGGCTTCCGGAGTGTCAGATGATTACATGTACAGCGTCGGAGTAGACTACTCGTACACCATCGAACTCCAAGGCCTGGACTTCATCATGAAACCGAAGCACATTGTTCCAGTCTCGGAAGCCATGTGGAACACGCTGGTTTGTTCCATCGGGGATATTTCCAATACGAAGGCAGTCAAACGTTTCTGCGGGAAGAGGCTCGTGAAGACGACACTCGGAGACGGGGCGACTGCGAGTGGATGGTTCAGGAGGCGCGTGTCCTTGAGGCGGGCAGAGCAGATCATCAGGTGCAAAAATCTCGCTAAGAAAAGAGGTATTTCGAGTGATTCGGACGATAGCTGTAAATATAGAAAAGGAAAAAGGACTCATAATAAAAGGTAGAAGCCAGTTTTTATGTTTATAATCATAGCGGTATTTATACTTCGATGAAACATTTCTCCGACAAAAAGGGTTAGATAGGGTAAGATAACTTATGTTAGGAATCTAAGAAAAACACGTGTTTATAGAACAAAGGAAACAATGATTCATTTCGCTTTAATATACATACGTGCACACACACCCATACATTTATATGTATGTATGTGTATGCATATACATATAATATATATATATATATATATATATATATATATATATATATATATATATATATATATATATATATGCATATATCTATTTAAATATATAAAGATATATATATATATATATATATATATATATATATATATATATATATATACATATGCATATATCGTTTTATATATATATATATATATATATATATATATATATATATATATATATATATATATATATATATATATATATGTGTGTGTGTGTGTG
>NC_091554.1:10070120-10072727 GCF_042767895.1 Penaeus vannamei
GGATACTTATTGGCTTTAAGCTTTGTTTGATACTGGGTGAGAAAGCTGATCTTAAGCTGTATGTTCAGATATTCTTCATAACTTTATCTTGCTGGTATTCCATTTTACAAGTTTTTATTTATAACTTTAAATTGTGTGTCTGTGCGTGTGTGTGTGTGTGTGTTTTCGTTAACATTATGTTTTATGATCATTGAATTATTTGCATTATTGTTTGTTATCATTATTATAGTCATTATTATTATCATTACTATCATCATTATAGTAATAACGTTTATAATAATAATGATAATTTGTTTTGTTATTGCACTTATCATTACTGTTATCATTATTATCGCTATGATTGCTGTTATTATTGTTATTATTATCATTATTGTTATTATTATTATCATCATTATTATTTCTATTATTATTTCCATTGTTATTATTCTTACTATTACTATTATTATTATTATCATTATCATTATTATCGCCATTATTATTACAATTATTGTTATTATTATCATTATCACTATTATAATTTCAATCACTGCTGTTTTCATTATTATTATCACTGTTGTTATGATGATTATTACTGTTTTCATTATTGTTATTATCCTTATTCCTATGATCATAATTATTAATGGCATTATTAATATTATTATTAACAGTATTATCAATACCATTATTATTATTATTATTATTATTATTATTATTATTATTATTATTATCATTACTATTAATATTACTTTTATTACTGTTGTCATCACCATCATCGTTATCATTATTATTAGTATGATTATCATTATTATCATCCTTATTATTATTATTATCATTATCATTATTATCATTGTCACCATTATCATTATGCATCGACATCATTCTTGCTATCGTTATCATTATTATCATCGTCATGTCACTATTATTGCAAAGAGCACTGTTGTGTAGAGAACTCATGAACGTTACATGAAATAAACTCGTTTGGTGGAAATACCAAGAAATGTTACAATAGAACGGTATTCCAGGTATTTCCCTTTGACATTTCATATCTTGCGCAGAACTGATGCAAAATTGAATTGTTAATACACACATTGTTACTATTGTTCAAAGTTCTTGAGTCGTTTACAAAATTGAGCAAGAATACATGATTGTATTATAATGTCTCAAATTTATTAGAATATATGAATGAATAGAAATGAATGAATGAAAAGTAGGTATTAGAACGGGTATATGTTAGAATATATGAATGAATAGAAATTAATGAATGAAAATAAGACATTAGGACGGGTTTATTTGAAAATATCCTAATGCACCTGAAAATTCCGAGATTTTGAATTTGAAACAAGAAACATTTTATAAAAGCGGCTGGTAAGAAAGTTACAAAAAATCAATATAAACATCAAATTGCAAACGTGGGAATTCTTGAAAAGCTTTAGTAAAATAAAAAAATAATAATGTTAATTTTAAATAGAACCTGAACATGATTTTGTAACTGAAATGCTAATCGTAACCCCCCACCCCCCATCCCCCCACACATACACTCTAATACAAACAAAAATAATAATAATAATAATAATAATAATAATAATAATAATAATAATAATAATGATAATGATAATAATAATAAATACAACAATAATAATAATAGTAATAATAATGATAATAATGATAATAATAATAAATATAATAATAATAATAATAATAATAATAATAATAATAATAATAATAATAATAATGATAATAGTAATAATGATAATAATAATAATGATAGTAATAATGATAATAATAATAATAATAATAATAGCAATAATGATAATAACAACAATAATAACAGTGATAATAACAATAGTAATTACAATAACAATAATAATATTGACATTAATAATAACCGCGATAGTAAAATTAATGAAAATGATGATAACAATAACAATAACAACAACAGTAACTATAATAATGACAGTAATATTAACAGTAGTAATAGCAACAATAACAACATGATGATTATGATGGCGATGATAACAACACAAACAAAAATAATGATAACAGCATCAATAAATATATAAACGAATAAAGTTAAAAATCATTATCAATCTCAATATCATTATCATTCCTTCAATATTTCTCTTCACAGCATACAAACACATCAAACTTGCAAAAAAAAAGGTCCTGTTTCTTTTTCCTTCCAACCGGAGTTTCTGTATCACAAGCTCTGCAGCCAGCGGGGAAAAGGAAAAATATATACACGCGGCCTGGCCAGAGTCAATATTTGCTGTGGGTTGACGGTCCTTTAATAAACCTCCTAAGCTTTAGGTCGAAGAAAGGCTGTTGATGATTGTGATACCGATGATGACAACGGAAATGCTCTTTTAAGAGTGACTCTTATCACTAGGACGGTGAATACTATCAGTATTCCTATCGTTACCGCTAATACTACTACAATTACTACTACTAGTACTACTACTACTACTACTATTACTATTACTATTACTACTACTACTACTACTACTGCTGCTACTACTACTACTATTACTATTACTACTACTACTACTACTACTACTACTACTACTACTACTACTACTACTACTACTACTACTACTACTACTACTACTACTACTACTACCACTACTACTA
>NC_091554.1:10073227-10078227 GCF_042767895.1 Penaeus vannamei
AGAGAGAGAGAGAGAGAGAGAGAAAGAGAGAGAGAGAGAAAGAGAAGAGAGAGAGAGGGAGAGGGAGAGGGAGAGGGAGAGGGAGAGGGAGAGGGAGAGGGAGAGGGAGAGGGAGAGGGAGAGGGAGAGGGAGAGAGAGAGAGAGAGAGAGATTACTTGAAGAAGATTACTTGGAAAACACAAAGTGAAAACATTGCCCCCTGCATTAGCTAATTACTTTTTCTGACTCAGTTGTCTAGTTTCCACCATGTCTAAAGCTGCACTGTGTCACTCGCTTATTCCATGGCCGCAGACGGTTTCTATTTACATATGCTGTTCTTCTCTCATTTAAATTTACATTTCTGTCTCGGTCGTTAGGATATGCGAATATACACGCTGGCAAACGCAGCCACAAGGAGGAATTCTACACTTACTGAACACACAGACTCTCAAAATCGTACACTTGCTTACACTATACACAAAATACAAATACATCCGCAAAATGATGATGATAGTGTTATTAATAGTAATAATATTAAAAATGATGATAAAAGTGATGAAAAAGCAATAACAACTATGTCAGTGATCATATTAATAACATTAATGATAATAATAATGGCATTGGTAATGATATTAATACTGATAATCATAATAGCATTAATAATATCGAAACTATTATTAAAATTAATATTAATACAAAAAAATAGTAATAAATAATTGGTAATAAAATGAATATTAATAGTCATGACAATAACAATAATAATAATATGATAATAATATAATGATAATGATAGATACTATTATCATTATTACAAAAGCCATAATAATAATAATGATAATGATGATAATAATAAATATGATAATAATAATAACGTCAATAATAATAGTATTATTAATAATAATAATGATAATAATAACAATGACAAAAATAACAATAATCATACTACCTCTCCTACAACTACTACTAACTATATTGACAATAATAGTAATAATGATAATAATAAGTTATAATAATGATAATAACACTGATAATAATGATAATAATAATAATGATGATAAGGAAAAGAATAGCAATAAGAATAGTGATAATAATGATAATGATGGTAACAATATGAATAGTGATAATATTAATGATAATGATGATAACAATAATAATAGTGATAATAATAGTGATAATGATGATAATAACAATTATAAATCATGATCATATATCAATAATAACAATAAGAAAAATAATGATAATGATACGAATTATAAGAATGATATTAATTATACACACATAGTTTTTTCAGTGATTTGTGTTAATTTGGCAGATAGATGATGTTTCGGTAACAGCCCAACAAAGAGATTTTTTTTCTGCTGAATGGAACCTTTTCAGCTGATTTTTAAAAATGGCATCAGCTTTTACACATCACGTCACATTTTTAACAATATTGTTTGTCATTTTATGCATAAATCACAATTCTGTGAAAATCCTCTTTTTTCTATCAAATCTAACAAGTAAATCTACATACAACCAAATATTTGATAACCATGTCATGGTAAAAACAGTATAATCAAGAGGGTTCTTTCTTTTTTTTTTTTTTTTTTTTTTTTTAATCATCGAGAAATTAACTTTTGTTAGACCTTCTAGAATGACAGGAAACGTCACAATCTCGCTGCAAACCCCAACAATAATCAGCCATCATATTTATATCCCATCTTCCTTGATGTCTTTGTTCCATTACCTTAATATCTTGATGGAACCTCTCTCCCTGCTCATCGCTGACATTACCAAGATTTTCTGGAAATTCATCCAAATGACTGTCGAGGAAGTGAATCTTGATGCTCATATTACAACCCAGGTGATGGAAACGGAAAATTAGTTCCTTGACAAGATCCTTGTAATTCTTTGCCTTGTTATTTCCCAAGAAATTCTGCAAATGCTTTCCAAGCACATTTTTGTATCTCATAAATGGATGTAATGAAAGAAGGATCCTTGTGCAATTTTCTAAATTGGGGTTCATCAAAAATGCCAGCTTTTACTTTCTTGTCACTAAGACCACCAAAGGTTGCTCTAATATACCTGAAGCAATCAATATCTTCGTTCAAAGCTTTTACAAATTGTTTCATCAGTCCAAGCTTTATGTGAACAGGTGGAAAAATCATTCGATTTGGGTCCACTAATGGCTCATTAGCAATATTTTTCTCCCCAACATTGACACTGTTCCTTTTAGCATAAACAAGGATATTTTATGTGATACTTTGCTGTCCTAGAAAGAAACAGCATTTTCAAGTCGACACAAATTATCCATAGGTACTCATCATATTTGATTTTTTATGTTTTCATACTTTTCCTTGAGTGTCACCGAATGTCCTATTGAATTTGAACCATATTTATTGCCATTGTAGAGCAACACGCATTTTAAACTTCTTATTGAGCTGTCAATGAATAAACGCCATTCGGTGGAGCAGTACTGAATTCCGGTTACATTGCGACAATACGCAAAAACACCATCTCTGAAATAGTGTAGCAACTTTCTTTCTCGTTGTCGATAAAGTGATTTTTTTTTAAATCAGGATGGAGCGAGTTCTTGTCATTTAATATAGACGTTAACAATTTAGAGGCCCCTTTTGACAGATTTAGATTACGAACCAGATAATTCAACTCAGACTGATCAAATATGCTTGGTTTCTTTGGAGAAAGAGGTGGCTCAAAAGTATGTTTCGTTTTCAAAACCCAACTCACGATCCTCGAAATCAGCTTCGTTTCCAGGGAATTCCGTAAAAAAACTAGAACGGGAATCTTTTCTGTATGAAAAGCTTCTCTTATTGTTGAAGGAAGGTTCGGGTATTGCAATAATCCTTTATCCTTTGAATCGAAACCAGTAGTACTGACAAGACAGAAATAACAGTCGTCGAAATAATTTTTTGGCTCTCGCCATACCATTGGTATCCCAGACTTCAAACCTTTTGTCCATTTTCTAAGGATTTCAACACAAGATCGGCAAATGGTGTGGGGAGCCCAAGACTTGTCTTGATCTCCAAGTTTGTTCTTGAAGTAGGCATAGTAAGCCTTTTTCACATAATCGTTAATGCACTGCTGCTGGTTGGATGCAGTGACATCCCAGATGTAACATAGAAAAATCTGGATCATATAAACACTTCCTTCTAGCAGAGGCCATTACGAAATCACAGTTTACAACTAACACTTTAGCTTGCGCAATGTTACTGGCTGATAACAAAGAAGAATCTGAACAGAACTGTCCCATGCAAAAGAAATAACTAGAAACCCTTCAGTATTTATTTTATTTGCCAAATGAAATAAAGGGACCCACCTATTCAAAACACAGGTACGCATCAGGAAAAGGATAAATATTTCCAAATTTCTTGATTTTTCACATCTTGTTTTCAGGAGAAAGTAAGCAGCAGCAGAAAAACAAAAAACATATGATCCTTGTGTAATTTATCAGGCAAGAGTTATTTAGATGTATAAAAAAGGTGAAAGCTTCTCAAACTTGAATGCTTTTTTTTGCGCCATTTAGTACTAGGAAGTCCCTATCTAAAAAGAGAAATAAAAAGGAAAAAGGAAGATCCTCGTATATGATGCCTCCTTTCTCTTGCACCATTTATCAAGCAGAAAGAAACCAAAGTGTAGCATCATATCGTAGCGAATCTACTCCGGGCGGTCATCAGTCAATGTCTTTATATTAAATAGAGCTATATGTTCTCCATGCTTCATCTACCGTTTATCAAATAGAGCTATCACTTGTTCCTTCCCTCATTCTTCATCGTCTCCTTGTCACTTCCTTTTCTTTCTGGATATGTTTTTCTTGTTTTTATCTTTTATCTTTTTCTTATATTTCCAACTCCCTATTACTATTTTCTTTTTCTTCGTTGCTTGTTTTTTTTTCTACTCCATCTGCTGGTTCTCCATATCATTCTTCTTCCTACCTCTTCATCATTTATCATCCTGTGCCAGCTTCCTTCTGGGTTATTGATATAAATTTTAAATACGTTCCATTGCTAATTGGATTACGTGACATCACTTAATCAACTTTAGGACAATTATTGCACAGTTACATGCTCTGCAATTTCCGAGCAATGTGTGCGTGTGTGTGTGTGTGTGTCCGAGAGCGTAACCTTATCCATTGTGTGCATATGATTAAGCTAAAAACTGGGCTTATCTGAGCATTATTAAGAAATTCCAAAGGAATCTTTTGAAAGGAGGCAATCGCATAATGTATTAACTGTAAGAATTCATGTCTCTGTAGTTTGGATGTCGGTTGCCAGCACTGAAACACTTTCTCTCTCTCTCTCTCTCTCTCTCTCTCTCTCTCTCTCTCTCTCTCTCTCTCTCTCTCTCTCTCTCTCTCTCTCTCTCTCTCTCTCTCTCTCTCTCTTTCCACACACACAAACTGAAACTTTATGTCTGCCCTTTAGTCTGTCTGTTTCACTGCCTGGCTGTTGTCTGTTTATCTCTCACTGGAACTGTCTGCAACTGTCTGACTGGAATTCTCTCTCTCTCTCTCTTTCTTTATCTACATCTATCTATCTAGCAACCGATCCACACATCCATTTAGCTATCAACCTAGCTGTTTGTATTTCTCTCTCTTTCTCTTTCTCTCTCTCTCTCTCTCTCTCTCTCTCTCTCTCTCTCTCTCTCTCTCTCTCTCTCTCTCTCTCTCTCTCTCTCTCTCTCTCTCTCTCCGGCCGCTGTCTGAACAATAGGCATTTTAAGCAAGAGACTCATTCGTTTGTGTTTCAAGTGCTTGCAGGACCAGGCAACTCTGCTGAATTCTTGCTTCTTGAATTAGTAATGAGCTCGTCTTTGTCTATTCTGGCAATATTGCTTTTGTTTTGAACCGACGCAGAATCTACATATGTTGAATATTTTTCTTCACATTATATGAAATAATGATCTATCGTAGATGTTGGTATGTGTATCTGATGATACTATTTGCGACATACTACAAAACGAACACATACACGCGCAAACACACACACACATAGTCAAAGAAAAACAACAGAAGGATAATGAA
>NC_091554.1:10080727-10083227 GCF_042767895.1 Penaeus vannamei
ACAGAGAGAGAGAGAGAGAGAGAGAGAGAGAGAGAGAGAGAGAGAGAGAGAGAGAGAGAGAGAGAGAGAGAGAGAGAGAGAGAGAGAGAGAGAGAGAGAGGAAAAACGAAAATAAAATTCCTAAATCCTTTCGTTTGTGGTGTTATATTCCTCGCTTTCATAAAATAATTTTCCATAAAAGAGAACAGCATTAAGACAAAGCGTAGATTTCTTTTCTTGTCATTTTATTATTTATTTATTTGTGTATTTATGTATTTATTTATTTATTTGTTTATTGTTTAATTACAACAGTAGCCCTTTCATTGCTAATGTTCGTTCATGTGTATTGTATATTCATGTAAAAATATTTGGTTTATTTAGAGAATATAAGCTCATTTACATCAAAACTCGAATTTCGAAACTTTTATTCATGAACGAATACATTGTCAGGGTGGTCACTATAATTATTTTCTATCTTCCCAACGGCTATAACGCAAATATATTCAGTGTTCCATGAGAAAAGAAGATACAACCTTGTGAATTCAGTATATTCATTCCCTTTCAAGCCTTACGAAGAATTACATATATTTTTTTTCTGTACTGTTCTTATTCTGTGAGATCTGAACATTTCGTTTTATTACCCCAGGCAGGTATTAATGTAATATAAGCTACATTCTGAAATGTTTATATTCTCATTTCTAACAACAATAAAAAAGTGTACATGTTTTTTTTCTCGCACTAGATACGTTAAAGGTCAGTCGTTATGATAATTAATAATAAAATAAATGAGTTGGAGCTCCAAACGAAAAAATAAGATTAAAACGAGTGACATGAGAAGACAGGAATTAGATAACTGTGGACATACAGGCGGGTTGTCAGAACTGAGCGACCCGACCCAAAGAATATTCGTATACTTGACATGCATAAATAAAGAAATAAATACATATTTCTCAGTCTAGACATGCATATCAACCCGTCCAATAGATGGTTAAATGTATATCTATCAGATATATAGACAGATATGCCTTTATTTCTGCATCTGTATTTATGAAAATTCGTTGGGTCGGACCTGGCACAATTTTAACAAACCGGCTGATAGAATCCCTTGAAATTAACTTTATTAAGAGTGGATATAAGGCATATTATAGTAAAATATGTCATCTGCAGGTTTCTTCTCTTTGCTTACATAGTGAGATGAATAAGTAAATAACTGAATGATCTGTGGTAATGATAATAATGAGGAGAGTGATAATTATGATAACAATATCAATAACAATGTTTACGATGATACTGATAAGAATAAGAATAATGATAAGAGGAATGATAGTAATGATAATAATAATAATAATAATAATAATAATAATAATAATAATAACAATAATGACAATGATAATAAAAATAGTAATAACAATAATAACTAATAATAACAATGATAATAATAGTAATAATAATAATAGCAATGATAATGATGATTATAATAATGATGATGATAATAATAATAATAAAGATAACGATAATAAAAAGATAATGATAATAATAATGATAATGATAATAAAAATAATGATGATGATGATGATGATGATAATGATACTGATAATAATGATGGCAATAATATTGATACTGACGGCAGTAATAATGGTAATCATTAATAATTATTGTTTTTTTCTTAGTCTTAATAGTAATGATAACAATAATAAAAATCATTATCGTTATTATCATCATTATTACTATTATATTGACCATAATTATGATTACTTTTATTATTATTATCATGATTATTGTTGATGTTTTCATAATTGAAATCATTTTCATTATCCTTATCATTAGTTGTAGTAGTACTATCAATAATATTACCATCATTACTATTTACTTTTTTGTTAACATATTTTATCATTATCATCATTATTATAATAATTGATATTATCATCGTCATTATTGTTGGTATTATTATTATCATAAGCAGTGGTAGTAATATCATCATTACCATTATCACTATTATTGTTATTATCTTCATTACTTTCATGATCTTTTTAGTATCATTACCAGGCCTTATTTATTAATAATTATCATATTAATCATTATTATTACGATTATTATGATTTTAATGGATATCGTCATTGCAATTGTTGCCATTGATATTACTCTAATTGCTATTATCATTACTCATTATATTAAATATATAGATAATAATAATAATAATAATAATAATAATAATAATAATAATAATAATAACAATAATAACAATAATAATTACTATTACTGTTGTTATTATTCGTACCTAAATTGTTAATATTATTGTTATCATGATATCATTATTATTATTATTTCTATTATTATTATCATCACTACCCGCATTACTATTATTGTTAACACTATTATTATTATCATTATTATCATTACCTATTATTTTTTTACCATTACCACCATTGCTTCACTTCCATAATTCTTTTTATGTTATCACTATCAGTATTATCATTAGAGCGAATATTAATAGTATCACTGTTATATGAGATGCACACCA
>NC_091554.1:10135727-10138227 GCF_042767895.1 Penaeus vannamei
AGTCTTGTGAAGTGGATTCAGTATGCAGACAGGTGATAAATGCAAGTCGAAAAAGCTTTTTTTTTTTTTTTTTTTTTTTTTTTTTTTTTTTTTCCTACGGCCATAAGCGAACTGACAGGTGAAAATGGTCTCGGAAATCAACCATTCATTGGCAATTTTTGAGCGCGAGTTCCAAAACGACTCTCGGAATATAATGCCAGAAATGTTTTCTCTGTTGCTGTTTGTTTGTTGTTTTGTCTTGCAATATTGCAATGTGAAAATGCTGGCCGTTCCTCGATTCTTGCGTTTACAAAGGCAGTATACTGACACATACGTAGCGTTAAAACAAATCAAGCCAAAAAGATTTACGGAAAACAACGTTAACGGCAGATGCAAAGCGCATCAAAAATTGAGATGAAATATTGACATGACATGAAAAGAGAAAGAAAAAAAATCAAAGCAATATGATGATATTTTATTGAATGACATAATATATTAGCAACAAACGCTCTTACATTAAAGAATAATCTACCAACTATTACTACTACTAATGATATACTACAGCTGCGGAACTATAAGAAGAAAAAAAACTAGTGATAATAATATTAACTGATAATGATAATAACAACAGAGCAATGATAATACCAATAAAAATAACGGTAATAATAATGATAATTATGATAACTATAATAATAGTGATTTAGATCATGATAAAAATGATTAATGAGAACAATGATAATATAATTGACAATGATGATTATTATCATTGTTAGCAACAGTAGTATTAATAGTAGTAGTATAATAATACTGATGTTATTGATAATAGTAAGAATAACAGCAGTGGCAACAACAATGAAAAATAATAACAATTATTCTTATTCTTATCATTATCATTATTACTTTTGCTACTACTACTACTATCATTACTATAATTACCATTACTATTATCATTATTATTACTGGTGTTGTTATTATTATTATTATTATTATTATTATTATTATTATTATTATCATTATTACTATTGTTATTATTATTATCATTATTATTATCATTATTATTGTTATTATTATTGCTATTGTTATCGTCATAACAATAGTAGTGATGATAAAGATGATAATAGTAGCAACGATAATAATAATTATAATGAAAATGATAATGATTATGACAAATACAGTAATAATAAGCACAATGACAAGAAAGAACAAAAACAAACAAAACAACAATAACAAAACCGATAAAGATGATAACAAAAACAACAACGACATCAGCACTCACAGCAACAACACCGATGATAATGACATTACCGACGAGACAACAAGGGAACAGCCAAAAAAAAAAAAACAAAAAAAAAAAAAAAAAAAGAAAAAAAAAAAGGGGAAGGGGGGGGGGGGGTAAAAGGGTAGAGGAAGGAAGACCGACGTGGCGTTAATAACACGACTCGAGCGCTGTATAATGCATCAAATTGGCTCCATTGTGAGAGTTCCGCGCGGGATACCTCTCCTTATTAGCCGCTTATTACGGTTTCGAAATTACATTGTTTTGCGTTGCGTGCCGGGCGTGTTTTTTTTTTTTTTTTTTTTTTTTTTTGGGGGGGGGGGGGGTCGTTTTAAGGTGTCGTTTGTCTCTCTTGGTCGGTATCTCGATCACTTTCTCTTAAATTTTGTTCTCTTTTTCCCTCTCTCTATGTCTGTCTGTTTGTCTCTCTGTCTGTCTGTTTGTCTGTCTGTCTGTCTGTCTCTCTCTCTCTCTCTCTCTCTCTATCTCTCTCTCTCTCTCTCTCTCTCTCTCTCTCTCTCTCTCTCTCTCTCTCTCTCTCTCTCTCTCACTCTTTCTCTCTCTCTCACTCTCTCTCTCTCTCTCTCTCTGTCTCTCTCTCTCTCTCTCTCTCTCTCTCTCTCTCTCTCTCTCTCTCTCTCTCTCTCTCTCTCTCTGTGTGTGTGTGTGTGTGTGTGTGTGTGTGTATGTATGTATATATTATCTCCAGTTTAGCAGGAGAGGGAGGATGGGTTAAATTCAAGGACAGCGTAAGTAATTTAATTAATGTTGGTATAATACTAACAGTGTGTATGTGTGTGAGTGTTTGTGTGTATGTGTGAAGAGTGAGAGAGGTGAAGGGCAGAAATTGTATTAATAATGTTAATTGTATTACCTAATAATATTAATTGTAATAACAATATTAATAGCGATTGTATTAATAATGATAAAGATCATTATTATTATCATCTTTATTATTAGTATTTCAACTACAACAATAAAAACAGCAACAACAACAGCAGTCAATGATAATGATAATAATGATTATCATTATTGTTATTATTATGGTATTGATAAATATAATAACAATAATGACAATGATAACAACAATGATAATGGTAATGTAAATGAAGATGATAATAATAATAAGGGAAGCTGATAAAAAGGATAATGATAATAATGATAATTTTAATGAAGATGATGAAAATAATAATAATCATAATAATAATGAAAATATTAACAATGAAGATGATAATCATGATAATG
>NC_091554.1:10160727-10163227 GCF_042767895.1 Penaeus vannamei
AGATGGTGAAGCAATACCGCAAAAGTATATTAAAAAATCGACGGCTCAGAAATCGTGAATCGGAGAATCCTTCCACCGAAAAAAAGCGCCATAAGAGGAAAACAAACAAGAAGAAGAAAAACACCAAAACTTTCGTCTTCATCGAGGCGGGTAAGTGCTCTCCACTTCACTGCAGCAATACTTGTTTTTGCTCTCTCGGCCTTTCGCATTTCAAAAGGTTGGAGAAAAACGCTATGAACAAATTTGATTATTGAGTGATAATGTATCTATATAAATATCCATATTTATATAAAAATCCTTATCTCAATAAATATCCTTATCTGTATGAATACCCGTATCTGAATAAATATCCTTGTCTATAAAAATACCCATATCTGTATGAATATCCATATCTGAATAAATATCCATATCTATGTAAACTACCGTATATATAGAAATGTCTATATACACACGTATACACATATGCACGTGTGGGTGGTGCAGAAAGAGAAATGTCCTCCACTAACCCCCCCCCCCTCCCCCCCCCCGCAGGCATCCACGCCCGCGAGTGGATCTCCCCCGCAATGGCGACCTTCCTGGCGCAGCAGCTCGCGGACGCCGGGAGAAAGTTCCTTCGGCGAGTGACGGTCATCGTGGCCCCGATGGCCAACCCCGACGGCTACGAGTTCTCGCACACCACCGACAGGATGTGGCGCAAGAACCGACGGGAGACGCCCGACTCGGCGTGCAGGGGCGTCGACCTGAACCGCAACTGGGCGAAGGCGTGGGGTTCCTCCGGTTCCAGCGGCGACCCCTGCTCGGACACCTACCGGGGGGTCGAAGCCTTCTCCGAACCCGAGACCCAAGCCCTGCGCGACCTGGCCCTCGCCTGGATGGAGAAGATCTCGCTGTATCTTAGTTTCCACAGCTACGGGAATTTCGTCTTGCACCCATGGTCGTACAGCGAGAGTCCGAGTTCGAAGGAGAGGCTGCTGAAGAAGGTGGCCAAGAGGATTCGGAAACACATGAAGCGCAATGGTTACCCGGATTTCAAGGTACGATTGTTTTTTTCCTTTTTTTAAGTGCTTTGGTTGATATGCTCACCCTTTCGTTTTTTTCTTCTTTTTTTTGTCGGAAAAGCTCTTGAACTTTAACTATTCATTGACTACCCATTTATTATCTATCTATTTATATGTATATATATATATATGTACATATATATATATATATATATATATATATATATATATATATATATATATATATATATATATATATATATTCATATATATATTTACATATATATATATATATATATATATATATATATATATGTATGTATATATATATATATATATATATATATATTTTATATATATATATATATATTTATATATATATATATATATATATATATATATATATATATATGTATATATATATATATATATATATATATATATATATATATATATATATATATATATATATATATATATAGTAAGAGAGAGAGAGGCAATACGCTCTTCAGGATCTGCCATACTATTGTCATGAATGAAAATATCCCGTCTTTGTTTAAAGAACTTTATGTTCCATTTTAGTTCGATAAACTATATTCCATATATCCCCTCCCCCCCCAAAAAAAAAAAAAATCAAAAGAACGAGCAGGTTCATTGTACAAATTACAACATAGATTCGAAATAAATACAGCGTAGTAATATCATGTTATTTTACAATATTTTACAATGACGTTCTCAATTACTCTCAGGGGGGCCAGACGGGTGACATCCTGTACCAAGCTTCCGGAACGTCTGAGGACTACATGCACGACGCAGGAGTCCAGTACGCCTACACCATAGAACTCCCACACTATAGCTTCATCCTCGACCCGGAAAATATCCTGCCAGTATCCACAGCCGTCTGGAGAACCCTGGTTTGCACAATAGGAATAGTTGCCAAGAAGCAGAGCGTCTTGGCTTTCTGCAAGAAGCGCCTGGTCAAGATTCAGCTCAAGAACGGCAAGACTGCCAGTGGTTGGTTCGACAAGAAGTTGCCGCTGGAGGAAGCTGAACAAAGTATTATGGAACGGTATAACATGACCGAAAAACGAAGAGCGAAAGACGATGTAAAAAGAAATCTGTTTTTATCAGATCTCAAATAACGTATTCATTGTTTCGAGTTATTGTTATAGTGTTTAGAGGATAATAATTATAATTTAGTACTAAGGGAGTAGACAAAGAGCTTTCATATTCCATCCTTGAAGCAGAAAAAGAACATACAAACACACACACGTACAAAAAAGTAACGATGTTGAATGTACACGTAATGATAATAACGATGATCAATTTGATGGTGGTTATAAGTAACAACAGCAATTATCAATATCAATAATAGCAATAATAATATTATTATAACAGTACTACTCCTGCTACTACTACCGATAATGATACATTATAATTATCAGTGATTATAATAATGACAATATGATAGTTATTGTTATTATCATTATCATTATTATTAT
>NC_091554.1:10193227-10195727 GCF_042767895.1 Penaeus vannamei
CCAAGCGGATTCCATTTTTACCGTTATGTTTGCAATGTAACCATAGATACAATTTTATACTAATATATATTTGCAATTTATTTGTCCTTTACTAGAAAACGGCAGATAAACTGGAAGTATTACATGAATTATTTTTGCTATCCAACAATACAGCGGTGAGGCTACATTCACGGGTACATTCGCTATTAAAACTGGTATAAATTTACGTAAATAAACCTACTAACACATATAAAACAGCCATAACATGCACAGAGCAGCACGGGGATCTCAACACTTATACAAAAGCATATTCAACCATTACTACACTAAATGAGGCCTCAGTTCATTTAGAATTTACGTCAGGCTAATTAAGAACTTACAGCATAACACTGAAGACTTAAGTACAGTCTTACTATGAGTTAAAAGCATTTACTTACACCTTAATAAAGAAATTGAAACGTTTAACAGTAGTTCACCAAACCCTTTCGTAAATATATTAGTGTTTTCCATTTCACTATTAACATAACAAATTCCCTCTTTCGAAATCCTAGGTGGTCGTATAACGAAGCTTCAGAAGATTTGTGTACAAGAAAGTGCTTCGAGTCTGCCACCCCATTGCATGATAAGAAGTAAAATAATTTATGTTGAACCGGTATAAGTAGTAATAATAGTAACAGCAGGAACGGCACGAATAAATAACAAAAATGATAATGATAATGATAATAAAACTGATACTAAATAATAATGACAATAGTAATAATAATAACTAGTAATAATGATAATACTAATGGTAATAGTAATAGAAATGGTGATTTTAATAACAATAACTGTAATGATATTAATGATAATGATGCTAATGATGATGATGATAAGGATGATGATGATACTGTATTCCACTCCATTCCTACGTAAGAGACCTTAGGAAAAAAAGAGATAAATTATGAAAATGAACACGGATTCCCCCTCAACATCCACACGCTCTCCATCTCCAGATCAAACACTCCGTAGGCACAACGAAAGCAGCGGCAGCACCACCGCGAAAATAAGAAGGGCATTCCGATACTCCAACGCCCATGATCACGTATTCTAAGTGTCTAAAGTTTGCATTCGGAATACATAACGGGGGATCAAGGTCTGTTTTCTCCAAAATGCTTGCGGGAATGGCCGCCATTACAACGGATCTGAACCTAGGCTGTTCGTAACGCTGTATGAAATAGCCACTACACTGGACTCGCACACATCACTGAACCAAACGATCGTGTGTAAGTAGAGGTTTCATTCTCAAAATGTTCTCTGACGATCCAACTTTTTCGATATATTTTCTGCCTTTATGGTTATAACCGAGAGAATAACTTAGGGAGAGGGGGGAAGGGGGGGGGGTACAGACACGTGTATATACGATGGTAATCATGCAAATGTACGCACGACTCTAGAGCGAACGTAGGGTTATCATAATTCGAAGGTTTTATTGATTCCCACGTTTTAACTGAAGGTAGGTAACGATGATAATGTGTACCTGGCCATCACTTACTGGTGTCACACTCTCTCCTGTCCACACTTTGTTTTCTTCTTCAAAAACACAATAGCAAATATCCATATACTGCTACTTTAATGACAAAATACCTACAAGCTCATTGGCGTAGGCCTACCCAGAAATGTCTTCATAACCGTCTCATTTGAGCAGTTTAAAGCCCGCTGGGACCAATGCGACACCAGTAATGTCTCTCTGGTTCTTGATGGCCAATGATATTGTTTACAGCTGGGATTTCCTTGGGCAGTTAGTGCCACACGTTGCCCAAGTGACACTAAAGTAAACCAAAAAAAGTAAATGAATGTCCCTATTATAGTTTTTTTCGGTCGCCTTCTGTTGTAGCTGAAGCTTGATACTTGGAAGATGTAGGGAAACCCTGGTACTGTCTCGGGTACAGAAATTAGACAGAATATCAGTGATGAAATAATATTTGACATCCACTGTTATGCTTGTTGAGATGACACCATGATCTTAAGGGTGATTTCCTCGATGTTAACCGAGGGTTATGGTAACTCTAACGGTGACGAATCACCGCGACGGTAACCACAAAGCCAATTCATCAGGAAGAAAACTTTTTATCGTCCCAATATGACCCATTGTGTCCATAAACCCCAATCCTATCCCTCCTTTTACCCCAGGCTGAAGTTCATACTTGCTCCTCCACCCTCCCGAGTCAGCCCCAGTCCTCAGCGGGGGCGCGCGATAAGGTCACAAACCTGTTACAGTCTGTCAGCAGCGGCCGTTAACGTATGATGGAACGGTCTCTGGCGAGCAGGGGCTTCTAGCCTTCCTATCTCTGGCTGTCGCTTCAGGCCAGGTCTTCGGTGCGATATCCTGTTGTATGTGGGGTTATGAGTATGGACATCCTGTTATATGTGGGGCTAGGAGTATGGATATCCTGTGTAAGTGGATTTTTACCTATTTTAGTTTGTTTTCGTTTTGATTTTTTTCTTTTAATCTAATCGGGGCGTTAGTGTCATATCCTTGTAA
>NC_091554.1:10218227-10225727 GCF_042767895.1 Penaeus vannamei
GAACTAACACAGAAAGAAAATCAGGCATACAAAATCATACATATTGCTTAGTTATACAGTTCACATATACAGTTTAACTACAGATATCACTTTGTTTCCAGCACCAGTTCATGCAACTATATTACATCCTACAGTTTAATACACCATGAGAAATAATCCGTGTGGGGGACTGAAAAAAGAACCCGGTTAAGGATAAAAGCCAAAGAATTAATGAACCACGAGTCCATCTTTTTAAAAGGAAATGAAATAAGATTTTAAATGTTCAGCTTTTATGGATCTTGCACTACATATCACGGCCGGGTGAAAGGTCCTGCGTAGTTGTATATTATCTATACTTTTTGCATTTAAACTGTGTTCGAGACCCATAAGAATAATAGAAACGTACTTGCAACTAATATGGGTGGTCCAGCTTTAATCGTGGTCGTTAAATACAGGCCTGGCATTTGCGAGTTTAGAGATATAATTCAAATTTTATCTCCGTTTCGCAAGGAACATAATGTACTTATTTAATATCCGGGAAGAAAATAGCAAGAATAATCACAGAATATGATATTTACCTTTCTGGTGCGTACGATACAGAAATACACTTTGTAAATATATACGTCCATGTCTATCGCTTACGTATACCAACCTTAATGTACTTATAATATTGCATATGTTCCTTTCGGGTATTCTATTTAGTTCGTGTAGTGGACCATTTATATTCGCATAATATGAACCACGAATTAATATCACATGTCAGCATGAAAGAGAGGCAAACATTATTAAAATATACATAGCGCCCTAATCTTATTATTCTCCCTACCTCATGCTGTCAATATCGTTTGGGACCAGAATAGAATGGGATTAAGCTTACAACCTCTCCACGCAGAGAAACAAGACTGAGGTTGTCAGACTCGCTAGGGGTCTGTCGCTTCTGCTTTTAGGTCCTTGTGAGTTAGATGAGTTAGTGAGTTAGTCTCACATCAACTAAGAAAGTGATTAGTTTAGCTTGGTTCTGTATTTACTATACTGGCTAACTACACAGGTCCGGGGAAGCTTTGATAGATTTGATATCTGATGATGACCTTATATGGCAGTCTTTATTAAAAGTTTAGTTTATAATTGCACAGGCCTAAGGAAGCTATGATACATTTGATATTTGATGATACATTATATGGTAGTTCTGATCATAAGTTTACGTTATATCACAATAATTCCGTATTGTATATAAAGAAAAATATGCATATTCCTTCATCTACTCATGTGTCATTCCGGTGTACTACTTAGGCATGGGCAGGCATTGTTGATGTCCATACCTGATCACATTATAATAATGTATTCCGAGTTTGGATTGTATTATAGGTATACCTTCTAATGGAATCTTCTCATATATCGGATAATTTGAAACATTTGGCTCTACGTACATCCTGCTAGGTGACCTGAAGATTTTTAACATATAGCATCTTGGTGTGTAATGTACAAGTATTCGCATATATTGCCACTGCAAAATTAACGTTAAATATTTTTCTGCGTTGCATGTTGCACCAGCCTGCCAGTAAAATCAGTATCCAAGGCTGATCTCTTTTATCACAACATCGCATTCTCTTTTTCTCGACTTATAAGCAACATATAAAACTTCCACGCTTTTGAGAATTTAATCAAATTCCAGTCAACCTTGCAGAATCCTCTCGCATAATGTGAAAAATAGACTTCAAGGACTCTGCCCACACTTCGAATATCACGTGCTGACCTTCCCATGAGATCTGCATGATAAAGCGTCAGGATTCCAGTGAAGCAATGGAATCCACACCAAATGAATAACAGTTCTTTTGGGCAACGTGTGTCTATTCTGATACCGTTTGTAGGCCCTGGAGAACAGACTGTGAGTCTTAGAACATGATCCCTGAACTTTGGTTTCTGAGGGAGAAATTCTGTGGCTGCGAGTATACCTATTACTGAAAAGTTACTGAATACGGCGGAAAATTTATGCTTGAAATTTAAGCCGTATGGTGTTCAATTTGTTCGAGGTAGAATAAATGTACATGAATAAATATCTTCTTATATACCTGCATAGTTGAATGTTGTCACATTATCTTTATCATTACTACTATCTTTCTAATCGTTATTACTATTACTGTTATAATAATAATAATAATAATAAAAATATTATTATTATTATTATCATTCCTATATTTATTGTTATAATTATGTTTATGATTTTTTTTCATTCTTATAATTCTCATTATTACTGTTATCATTATCATTATTACTGTTATCATTACATATCACCGATATTACTATCGTAACTATTACTATCATCAATATCATTCTCAATGTTATTATTGCTATAATTATTACTGCTATTATCATTATCATTGTTATCATTATAGATATCATCATCACCAATATCATTATCGTTATCACTATCATCATCAGTATCATTCTCATTTTTATTACTATTGTTATCATAATCATCATATATTACTCATTATTTTCACCATAACCCTTATCAGTACTACCTCTACTCTTAGTACTACTACTACTCAATCTTATTTCTATTGTAACCACACACAAGAAATAACAAAAGCACATCGCCAACATATCCACGCGAATACAGTCCAAGCTGGTCTTGAAGGACTTGCAAATGGTGCGGAAAATGACAACGTTTTCCATACGTGAGCAAGTCCTTCAGTCCCCAGCTGTGCGTGACCGAACGACGGTCTCCTGTTCTCGAAATAAGTCGACGTCTTTGAGAAAACGAGAAAAATAATTATTGGAATTTGTCAAGTGCGTTGATAAAAAAGCAAAAGCGCTGGTGCTCTCTCTTCTCTCCTCTCACTCACTCACTCACTCACTCACTCACACACACACACACACACACACACACACACACACACACACACACACACACACACACACACACACACACACACACACACACACACACACAGGGCCAATAAATATATTTGGTTGTTGGAATTCGTTAAAACTCGCCTCGTCGTCGGATAATAGAGCAAAGGCCTTCAAGAAGTCAAGTCTTTCAGTCCTCATACTTTCTAATGAGGAATTTGAGCCGATCAACCCACGAGCCGATTCCTGCTAACGGGCCTCGTAAACTCCAATCCCACCGATAACGACCCAATCATCAGTTTCCTTACCGACTGCTCTTTGGGTAGTTACAAGGCGGGTCGGCACAGAGGCAGGCGGGGGATATTTATTCTTTGTTCGAATCCTTTGAGTCAAGCTTCGAAAGAGTAGGCTTCCCTTGACAGACTCTGTGTGGGCGTTCGTAATACATACCACATGGAGATGCCGAATGAAGGGCGTCGCTTCTCCGGCTGATCAGTGCTGATCCATGTTGTCTCAATGTACCCGGAGAGCAAGCCATTAGTCTGATCTTCCAGTGTTGATACAAGGTAGGCAAAAGCCCCAGGAACCTCGCTGACAGGTATAAAAACAAGGGAACTTAGATTGATTTGGTGACGATTGCGAAAGTATTACTATTTTACTGAGAATGCAGTCTCATACATTCTAGTTGCCTCTAAAGGTACTGGTTAATATGGAAAGGAATACGATACTGCTGTGAACTAGTTTCTGCCACGGTCATTTTCGATCACCACAAATGCCCGCTGAGGAGAATCACAACCTCGGGGATATTATTGTTCCGTGACCGGCCATCCACATTCAAAGCTGTTGAGCGAATTTGACTTAAAGATTTAGTTCTAATTCAATTTGTTACAGTGAATATTCTCTGCCGTGGTATACTGTTTTATTTTGCTTCTAATTTCCTTTCGTGTGCGAGGAATGGGTGGGATTCCCATCAACTGGTAACGCGCGGGTCAGCAAGATTGCAAGATCATCTTACCATTGCACTGCAAGCACTGCAGCTTGTATAACGTTGCCTTTTTTTCTGTGGAAATACCCATATTTGTATTTTTACATAGTTACAAATTCAGATATTGAAATAAACAACTACAGTATATAACATACAGGTTTATTCTACTTTAAATAAAACTGTTACATTTATGTAAATTGGAGTCTTTATTAAGTCCGGTGTATGTCTTTCTTTTGAGTAACAGCATCTACAGTATACCATTTTATACCTTGATTCGATATGTCTGTCAAAGAAGAGTCCGTTTTCCCATATGATTGTCGTGAAAATTCCATATCTTTTGCAAATGAAATCATATCCTGTAACCTCAGGAAACCAAGGAGATTATAGCTAATAATATAGATACCAACCATCTCATTAATAAAAAAAAAGATAATATTGATACTTTAAATGCTTAAAAAACTAAGCTGTTATGATTGTTACCTTACAGGTGCCACAGGAAATGCATTACTTCACCATAAAACATGACCTTAATGTTACTGTAAGCTTTCAGACAAAAGAAAAAAAATCTCAATTTTTCGTTTTCGTTATAATCTGATGGTTTGATCTTGCGATTACCTATATGAACATCGTTTCAGAAATAGCCAGTTACTGTGAATCCTGTTTCTGAAAAATTGTGGGAATTGACATTAGGGGATTACTGTAAACTCACTTGACCTTAGGGCTTCATTTTGGTAACCGCATGTTTTCTTATAAAAGGATTTCGTATTACTGGTAGGTACAAAAAATCTTTGTGTACCCAACAAGCCAATTTGATCGTTTGAAACTTGGCGCATGGTCACAAAGCATATAACTACGAAACCGTGTCAGCGATTTCTGATAAATCCACTAATCCGATGTTTTTAAAAGTTTGAATGTTACAAAAAAGCATTTCAAGCTTTCATGTTAACTTAAAATTACATTATTTTCAGACGACGTTGTATAAGAAAATTCGTGTAGAGGTAAACAGACTTTTTTGGAAATGTGTTCAATTTCGTCCAGAAGTTAATTGAGTATATTTTATGATAATATGCGTTTAATTCTGCATCTGATCGAGGTTGTGATTTACAATCGATCTCCATGGTAACTGACACTTTTTTTTTTACCGTTTTACAAGTCATCTTTAGTACCATGACCAAAATTTTGTGAAGGATTACTGCGAATAGAACATTTGTGAGATTTTAGGATTCCTGAGATTTCCAACTATCTTTTCTAGACACCTGTGTTACCAGTGATAATCGCTTCCATGCTAGTAGCATTTACTGTAAACCAACCTTTACTGGCCTCGGCTTCTATATGATCAGCAATACCCCATGTATATACACAATTAACACTATCAAACCACTCGTAACTACAGCCTATAGTGTGTGTAACAAATGGTCATATTTCCATGGCTTACTTACTTTTCGATAAAAAAAACAGTAAAAACTGGATACTCATTGCATTTATTTGATTATGCATGCATGCGTACACACACACACACACACACATGTATGCGTGCATACATGTGGGTTTGTTCGATTGTTTGTATTCACAGTTTTTAAATAGAAAAAGTTTTATGAATAAGAAGGTCAATGTTTACAGACAAGTAAATACTGGAAAAAACGGATTGAGAGACGGAAGTAGACAGAAGTAGAAACATATTTGTAGAGATAATGGCAATATCAGATAAAACAAGGAAAAAAATAGGCAGAGACAAAGGCAGAGATAGATACACTGAAGAGAGAAACTATGCATACTGTATGTATGGAGATAAGACGAACCGCGCGCCGAGACTACGGTTGTCAGCAGCAGCCTTACACAAAGACCTGCGGGTAGCACGTACAAAGCCATGTAAATGAAGCGGGATATAACACTGTTCCCGGCACGTGAGGGGACTCGCCAGCCTCCGGTGTTCCTTGTCTGCAAGTTTGCCTGCTCTGCTTACAACCCACGTCTCGTTAAACAGGCAAAGGAGGGTTTAAGTGACGCGGAGATGGTTCTAAAAAGCAGGTATTTTTATTTTTTATTTGTGTGTGAAGGTTTATTCACCTCTCTAGACAATAGGCGGTAAATAACCCTTTGATCTTTAGAAAGTAGCTGTAAACCTGCCGGTATGATCTTGTACTTTTTTTTTTCTTTTTTTGTCTCCGAATCTGACAGTCATCACTCAATAGTGTTTATTTCCTAGTTCTCTTTGGGGATTAGGCTGACAATTAATCTGACGAGTAACTGAAATCATGAATTACGTATTTGCGTCTGTACAGTACGTATGCAATGGTGTTTGTACGTATGCGTGGATGAATTTATGTTGGTATTTATTTAAGGACGTTGGCAATGATGCTGATATGCATGCATCTCTTCGTGTCTTTTGATCCGTAATCACTATTGGTAAAACATTATAACTAAAAGCATTTTAACTGTTATTACATTTCTTTGTAATTATCTCTATATTTCAAATTTCATCCACCTGATCGATCCTCCATCACAAGTCATTACATTATTCCGTATATTTTCGTCCTGTCATGTCTGTAACAAAGCATCCTTTATTTAGGATTATTGTGGCATTCCCTTTGTCTGCCGAGTGGCTCCGTGCCTGAATGTCTGCAGGCGCCCGAGGGAAAGCGATTGATGGCGGTCGAAGGACGTTTATTGTGATTGTCTACGGTGGCCGCAGGGAGCATTGGGCGACGGGAGCCAGTCTTCCCCGTAATATTGTCCACGATGTCGACGTTTTGTTGTATTTTATGACGTATTTCTAGATAGAGAATGCACTATTTGCGTTTCCACTCGATGCATACGTTAGGAAGTGTCAGTATATTAAGTTTATTTAAATACATTGGCTTGTTTTTACTTAACTTTTGCTTTCATTTCTAATCATGATATACCTAAGAAACCCCTTTATATAACGTTAAATAATATCGACACCTTATTCCCACGGCTTGTACGCAGAGACCACAGATAAAACCCAGCCAAAATGTAGGTCGCGGTCGCCATCATCGGAGAAGCGATGGCTTTATGACAGTCATTTGACTCTTACACTCATTGCATTACAATCACCCAAATAAACGAGCGAGTTCATATCAGCGAACGTCCAAAACGGAGATATTTCTTTCCATTTCATTCACCCAGCCTTTATTTATTTATTTATTATTTTTTTTACTGTCGACTAAAAATATCCTATGATTAAAAGGGGTGATTTCATCAGACATTTGTTTGAATTAATTGTATTGTGCAGCGGAGTTTTGCAATAAAGAGTAAAAGAGGGATTGATAGTAAAGTTTACAGAGGCTCCTAAACCGATTTAAGACGACGTTTTCATTCGGTATTAAAGTATGAAATCTGGTTGATGGCGAAAGAAACGACGGAGGCAATGGTATATAACTTGGCTTAACAGTCTAGCAGTAAATTGACAACAATGATAAGTGCTGTTCATTATAGACATAATTGCACTGATGATGAGGATGAGGATGAGGATGATGAGGATAATAATAACAATGATAATTATAGTTATGATAATAATAATGGTAAATTTATAATGATAATAATGAGAATCATAGAAATAATAATTATGATATTATGATACTATAATATAATATAATAATTATTGCTAACCTTCATTATCCTAATCACTCTAATCATAATAGCCATGATTATGATAATGATAA
>NC_091554.1:10263896-10266396 GCF_042767895.1 Penaeus vannamei
CTGTTATGAATATAAGATTCCCTCTCCAGATGATCTGCCTTGAACATACTTTGCATTTTGTTACATGTTAGAGCCATGCTTAAGAATGTAAATTTGCGACCCGTGATACAGATTTACAAATTTCCTGCATATTACCTTTGGATTTTTTGTTTTGTTTTGTTTTCATTTTCTCTCTTCCCTATCTATGAAAGCGACGCTCATCAGGTGCTGTTTCCTTCAACAAGTGCATCTCTTCAGCCGAAAGCACTCACATCCGGGTCATATGTTGTTAAAAAAAATGTGCAGTTGCTTCCTTCAATTGGCAGGAGGAGCGTGGCGTTGAGTTTTTAGCGCTGGCGAGTGTATTTGTGCGTGAAACAGTGTGCACGTGTGTGTGTGTTCCTGCGTGTGTGCCCCGGCGTGTACGTGTGTGCGTGCGTGAAGGTGTGCGCGGGCTGGGTGGTGCTGGCTGGTATTGACTCGCTGCCAGACACTCGCGTCGCTCCCTCGGCCCCGACCAGACCTCCGCACGATGGCCACCAACGGCGCTACGACTAACAGTTCCTCGTCCTCGGGGTCCTCGAACAGTGGCCAGCCTGCGACCGACCAGCAGGCGGGATCAACCATGAACTCCATCACGCAAGTGTTCCCTCCTATAGTGGAATTAAATGTCGGAGGAGTTTTCTATACGACCTCGCTGACGACTCTTCAGAAGGACCCCGAGAGCCTGCTGGGTCAAATGTTTAGCGGGAAGTCCAAGACGCCCGTGCTGAGGGATTCGAAGGGCAAGTTTTTCGTGGATCGTGATGGTGTCTTGTTCCGTTATATTCTCGACTATTTACGAAACCAGAAGCTCGTGTTACCAGAAAACTTCAGTGAGCGTGAAAGACTCAAGAACGAGGCGGAGTACTATGCGCTGCAGGACATGGTGGAGTCCCTTACCGTTCCCAAATCCCTGAGCCCCATTGATCCTTCGTTTCTAGTCAAGACCACCTGTGGCACGATTACCGTCAGTTACCGCGGCACCTTCGCCTTCGGGCGCGACGGCCTCGCCGACGTCAAGTTCCGCAAGCTGAACCGAATCCTTGTGAGCGGTCGCGTGACGCTGTGCCGGGAGGTGTTCGGGGACACGCTGAACGAGTCACGTGACCCGGACCGTGGCGCGGTTGACCGCTACTCCAGCCGCTTCTTCCTCAAACACACCTTCCTGGAGCAGGCCTTCGACATGCTGGTCCTGGCGGGATACAAGTGCCAAGGATCCTGCGGCAGCAGCACCGCAGGCGGCATGATGGTGGACAAAAAGCCCGGCATGGACTCGGAGGAGGACCGATGGAATCACTACAACGAGTTCGTGTGGGTGAGAGAATAACTAGGCTGCGGGGGGGTACTCTGGCGGCCCCGGGGAGAGGGCAGCCACTTGACGGTCACGAAGTCGTTCTTCTGACGATCCCTTCCGCAGATCCTGGATGCTTGGTTGGCGCACGTGCTCTGGGCGACGCGAAGCAGGTGGGAACAGTTTCAAAAGTCGCTAACTGCTTTTGTTTGGTCGATTCTAAAGAAGACAAACACTAATAGCTTTAAAACGTTCATGGAAAATACGTGAATAAAGAGTACTTACTTTCATTCTGCTTATAGCCGTTCCGCACACCAAGTGTATTAGAGTATTAAACGCAAGAGGAAACTCAAAGCAAGTGTTAGTACGAGCCCAACATTATGTGTATGTGTGATAACAAGCTGTAGGTAGCCTCTAAACACGCAGCATGGAGTCGTGTACCTGCTAATTGCTTATTACGGAAGAAAACATGTTGAGTGCAATTTTTTCTCGATTTTTTCAAGTGAAGAAATGTGATTGAAACGACAGAAATAGCAAACTCTTCTGACCAAGAAGTTCTGACCGAAATATCAAGAAACAAACAAGCAAATCCTCAAAAGCATATACATATAAGGTTTAGAGCAATCATATCATTATCGACCAAAAATCGAAGTTCACATCATTGCCACGAAAAAAGTGATATAAAATGAGTTATATTTCCAGTTATGAAGTCTTATTTTATTTATACACTTGCGGACCATTAAAAAAAATATTTTTCCAGCTGTAGATTTGACGAACTATTAGCCATCCAGAGAATCTCAGCCAATACCCGGGGTTCTTTCCTCTATTGTCTGTATTATGAACCAAGATCTCAACCAAACTGTTAAAAAAAGATAAAAATATCAATCAAAAAGATAGCTGTCCAGAGATAGAAATTACCTGTGTATTATACATTTACAAAGTTGTTTTTCCGAGTGCTCCCAGTGGTAGCCATAGGGACCATTAGATTATGTTCCCGTTTATCCGATCCAGAATTTCGTTTCAGGAGTTTCATAAGCGAATACCCTGAAAACAGCTTGATGGGACCTATTCAGTGCCACGAACTCATTTATGACGCTTTTACCTGGTACCTCGAAATTCTAGAAAAAAAAAAGCATAGCACAAAAGAGGATATCAACTTCTCACATTATTTCTCGAATCTGATGGGAA
>NC_091554.1:10276396-10281396 GCF_042767895.1 Penaeus vannamei
AGGGCTTAGAGGACCCCCGCGTTTCCTCTGACGCTACAAGCTGCCACTTAATGCCTGTTAAGATCGTCTGCCTTTCTCTCTTTCTCGTTTTCGCTTTCTAGGTCTTTCTTTGTCCTTTTTTTCTCTTTTTATGCATTCTTCGCCTCTCTCTTTTTTCTGTTTTTTTTTCTCTTCTTTCTCTACTATACTCTCTCACTCCTCTCCTCTCTTCCCTTCTCTTCTCTCTCTCTCTCTCTCTCTCTCTCTCCCTCTCTCTCTTGCTCACTAGCTTGTTCTCGGTTTCTTCTCTTCCTCTCACTCTCTTCCAATCCCTCTCGTTCTTCCCCTTTCGCCTTACCTTTCCCTCCCCCATCTCCCCTTATCCTCCAATCACCCCCTAATGGCCCCCCAATCCACTCGCCCTTCTCAATCACTCCCTTCCCCCTCTCTCCCCTCTTTCTTCCTCCTAACTCCCCATTCTCCCTTCCCCCTCTCTCCCCTCCTTCTCCATTCTTACTCCCCACTCTCGCTTCCCCCCTCTCTCCCCTCCTTCTCCATCCTAACTCCCCCTCCTCCCTTCCTCCCATCCCCCAACCCCAAGCAATCGAACCTTTCCCTCCCCCACCCCCCTCCATCCATCCCTCCCTTAAACAAACACGCTATCACCCACAGCGCGGTTAACATCCTTCCCCTCAGAATTCCCCTCACTCTCCTCCCAGTTCTTCAGCCAACACTAACATTATAGGCTTTGGAACGCACTCCGGCGAATCTTATTAGTGTTGTTTGGCATGCGGATTGCCTTATGCGAACGGTGTAGGTTGTTCGAACGAAGGGAAGCCGATAGGAACGTGGTATCTCTTATAGGGTACGAAGTCGTGTTGTAGAACTAGATTTAAAGAAAAGTTGTTGTTATGTTGTTGTTATGGTGGTGGTGGTGGGTATTATGGTGAGGGTGATGAGGAGTGATGAGGAGAAGTAATGATGATAACATTGATGATGATGATGATAATGACAGTAACAATAACAACAGCAACATCTGATATTAATAATAATAATAATAAAATAATAATAGTGATAATGATGATGATGATGATGATGATGATGATGATGATAATAATAATAATAATAATAATAATAATAATAATAATAATAATAATAATAATAATGATAATAATAATAATAATAATAATAATAATAATAATAATAATAATAATAATAATAATAATAATAATATAAATAATAATAATAAAGATAATAATAACAATAATAATAATAATAATAATAATAATAATAATAATAATAATAATAATAATAATAATAATAATGATAATAATAACAAAACAAAATTACAATGATGACAATGATAACAATGATAATAAGGAATAATCATAATATTGATAATACTATGATGGTAACAGTAAACAGTGACAAGAGAGTATAGTAATATAGATATGAATAAAAATAACAATTATTATAATAACTATGGATACATTACCATACAAGACGTAATCTAGACTGCTCTCAGTATGTTGTTTTATCATTATCATCGTAATTATATTCAATTTTAAATAGGCATCACCGTTATAAAAGTAATATTATACAGAAGAAAAACTTCTTTAATGACAGACGGTTTTTCTCACGGTGCCAGATGTGGTTTTATGGAGTCGTATTTTCCTTTTGATATCATTCGTGGAATTTAGTTTGATATAAAAAAAAATGCGATATATTGTAATTGTCCGATTATTCTTACCATCCCTGTTATTCTTCTTGTCTATTCGTCTTTCACCGTTCTTATATAAAATAAACAGTTTTATGACTTTCGGTATGATGTTAATGTTATGCTTTGTCAATCTAATTTCCTTGATATCCATAGAAATTAAGATCATTTACTAAAAATACGGTTTTGTTTTTAGAGGGGGTACTTTAATCATTTATAAAGTATTTGAAATTATGTCCTAATCATGTATTTCTTCATTATTTTCATGTTTTCTTTATTTCATTTCCGTGGCATAGACCCGTTGTTAATAACTTCAGCAATTAAAAATAAATAGACAAATATGTAATTAAGAGGAACTAAGTAAATCTATAATTACGTGAAACACACAGATCTGACATAAAATGGCCACGTTACCTTCCCCTGTTGTTCGGCTGATTTTTGATGGCCGAAGTGCTTAGTTTCGGATTCTATTACATAGTGAAATGTGGGTTTTTGACCCTTAGATTTACCCCAGCATATATCTCGGTGTTGGAAGTGTCTGCTCAAATTTGTTGGTATTTTAATAGTAAGATCGACATGATAATACTAATTTAAGTGTATATATCCGTGGGATTCAGCTGCTTGTATATCGTACTCGGTAGACATAGATATACATTAGATTAATTCATATATTATCTATAATTTGCATATTCATAAGTGGACACAGGAGAGAAAAAAAAGACAATGTTTGAGCCCTTGCTGAGTTTGTTGCGCTTGGTGTCAACAATCTCAATATATTTAATCAAAATAACCTAAGTCACCAATTCCATGACCTGGCATATATCCACAGGTCAGTAGGGAAACGTAGAACAAATCTTAAGACATTGAGAAAACTGTAAATAAGTATGGCAGGAAACTAGCCCCAATTTTGTGAAGTGACCAACGATTTCGAGCTCGGTTCAGGGTTATTCTCTGCATGAAAATTCGAACTGCGTAAATTATTCTTTCTGGAAAGTTAAGCCTACTGCTTCACTTGTTAAAATCATCAGCATTTGTCCTGTGAGAGTTTCAAAAGCAAATGATGTCTTCAGAGATGTACAGCTGATCGTGGGACTTCCGAGCGCTGTGAGGGAATCGAGTCTCCACGATATTTTTCTCCCTCGCATTATCCGTAAACCTGCCCATGAAAGGGAAAGAGAATGACACACACACCTTGGCTCAAAATCATCGGGAACTTCACAATCATTTTGAAAAAAAAAAATCATTGTCACCCAAGTTTTTTCCCTTTTTTCCCTCACCAACAGAGCTGACGGCAATCACTTCTGAAGGTTAGCAGATCAATGGGGGAAGTAGCCTCACAGCCAGGCAGGGTCGGACACGGACGACGGAACTGGTGGGGGAATTTCTCCGTCTCTGTCACCATTCAAGGAAATGCCACTGTTTGTTTGTTTTCCTCTGTCTTTCGTTTTTGTACCGGTTTTCGTATCTTCTTAGCTTGATTTATTGTAGACGTTCACCAGTCATGACTCTTGCCACACCTAATCCAAGGAGAAACGAAGACAGCATTAAGAGAACGGTTTTATTCTCGTGTTCAAGTGCAGTATAAACCTCATACATTGTCAATGTTCATGGATTATAACCTTTTCAACATCACGGATATGGAGAAATGTACATCAAAGAAAATCAATGGATGGCCATGTTACCCTATTCAATTCCACATGGAGTTTACAGTTATATTACCCCCCCCCCCCCTCCTCCTTCTCCCAACCTCCTTGATGACTCTTTTATGTGTCTGTCTCCAGGTCCCCTATTCCCCAGTCACTCTCGGTCCTAATGACCTCCACATTACTCAGCCACTCCCCTGCCCATATGTTTCTGTTATTGTGATCTTCCTCCTTACAAATGATATAACCTTAATTTTCATTCCAAACAGCGCTCTGTCCCTTTTTTCTCGACCCTGATACCTTACACCCTCGGTTCTCCCTCTTGCTCCTTAACCCTTCGTCGCGGGCCTCGTTCTCGCCTCCGCCCTCCCACGCCCACCCCAAAAGACGACTCGCGCTACTATAATCAGCCTCGTCAGATGTCCCTTATGACCCATATTTCCTTGTGACGAAGGGCGGGAGGTCAAGGGGAAGACAGAAGATTGCTCCACGACAGCCGAGGGAAGGTTGTTAGGGGACATCGGCGGGGAAAGTTGGGATTTTCTCTTTGCTTCTCTCTCTCGATCTGTCTCTCTTTGTCTCTCCCTCTCTCTCGTTCGGTCTCTCTCTTTCTCTCTCCCTCTCTCTCGCTCTGTCTCTCTTTCTCTCTCCCTCTCTCTCGCTCGGTCTCTCTCTTTGTCTCTCTTTCTCTCTCTCTCTCTCTCGCTCGGTCTCTCTCTTTGTCTCTCTATCTCTCTCTCTCTCTCTCGCTCGGTCTCTGTCTCTCTCTCTCCCTCTCTCTCACTCTTTCTCTCTCTCTCTCTCTCGCTCTTTCCATCTCTCTCTCTCCCTTCCTCCCTCTATGTGCGTGTGCGTGTGTGCATGCGTCACATGCTCCCTCATTCTTTACATGTTTCGATCTAGACGGAAGGAAAAAACACTTTGGCTTCAGGCATATGCCCTTCTAGCCATCCCTGAGAGAGACACGAGTGAAAATGTGTGTTCATCGGAAATTCTTTTATGGCTGCTCTGTCGTGCGTAAAGGTTACGTAAACGCTTTTTTAAAAAGAAAATCAGCATTTCGGCGCAACAATTACTTTCATTAACGTAAACCGGGATCGGCTTACAATTATTTATGATGTAATACTGTATATAACAAAGTGCTCCGGATATTCGTCATAGGCGTACTGATAGAAGCTTGTAGCATGAGAAACAGAGATTTTTCCACGTCAAATGAACAGCTGATAACCGAACCTAAGGGAAAGAAATTGATTAACACCTATCTTAACAATGGACGAGCGTCAATCTCTCAGAGTCGCCGAATACTGTTATCAGTACCATTTCTATCGCTGCTTACAGAATGCAGTTTGTGAAATGTATCAGCGATTTCTTTCATTATTAATAACCTCGCGACCTCCCAACTCTCGCTTCGGCCGATCCGCAGGCGAGTCTGACGAACTGACACACTTTTCACCTCGCTGGGCAGGGAAGCGCGAACAGATTATGATAAAGGAGGAAAACAACAGCACGAGATGAGATGAGAGGGTGTGACGTCAAAGTGGCAGTCGGGAGCGTGAATTGTGTATGGGTTGGGAGGGACGGGGAAAGGGAGAGGGATGAGGTAGGGGAGGGAGAGGGAGAAGGAAGAGCGATGGGGAGGGAGAGGGAAGAGGGATGGGAAA
>NC_091554.1:10323896-10326396 GCF_042767895.1 Penaeus vannamei
ATCTACCTTTTACTACATCTGCTACGGTTACTACATCTACCTGTTACTACATCTGCTACGGTTACTACATCTACTAAGGTTACTACATCTACCTGTTACTACATCTGCTACGGTTACTACATCTACCTGTTACTACATCTACTACGGTTACCACATCTACCTGTTACTACATCTGCTACGGTTACTACATCTACCTGTTACTACATCTACTACGGTTACCACATCTACCTGTTACTACATCTGCTACGGTTACTACATCTACCTGTTACTACATCTGCTACGGTTACTACATCTACTAAGGTTACTACATCTACCTGTTACTACATCTGCTACGGTTACTACATCTACCTGTTACTACATCTACTACGGTTACAACATCTTCCGGTTACTACTTCTACTTGTTGCTACATCTAATACAGGCCGGTTACTACGGTTACTACATCTACTACGGTTACTACATCTACCTGTTACTACATCTAATACAGGCCGGGTACTACGTTAACTACAGGCCGGTTACTACATCAAAACAGTATACAAAAGAACAGAAAGATGCGCAGGACGGCATAGTAATTTCTCATATGCATTACACATTCGTAAATTCTAACAGATACATATATAATTTCTTAAACAAAATAAGTTGTGCACTAAATATAATACTCCAGGTCACATGGATATGAGTCAAATAAAACAAACTGCTTTGATTTTTTTTTGCCTAATTAACACATCATTTTAATGATACAATTGCTATTATTGTTGTCATCATTCTTGTCATCATTATCATTGCTATTATTATTATCATTATCATTATTGTTAGCATTATCCTCATTATTATTATTATTACTATTATTATCATTATTATTATTGTCATTATTATTATTATTATTATTACTATTATTATTATTATTATTATTATTATTATTAATATTATTATTATTATTATTATCATTATCATTAAAGTTTCCATTATCATTATTATCGTTATTATTATTATTATTATTATTATTATTATTATTATTATTATAATTATTATTATTATTATCATTATTATTATTATTATTATTATTATTATTATTATTATTATTATTATTATTATTATTATTATTATTATTAATATTATTATTATCATCATCATCATCATTATTGTTATTTATACTATCATCTTTACTGTTACTATTTTCATTATCGTTTTCATTATTATTATTGTAATTAGTATCATCATTTTTACTGTCATTGTTATTATTGTATTCATTTGTTATTTTTATTATCACAATCATTTTCGTTATTCTTTTCATTATCATTATCGTCATTATTATTGATATCGTTATTTTCCTTATCATTATCATTTTTACTATTATTATTAATATAATTATTATCATGTTTATTACCATCGCTATTATTATTGGTCTTATTAGTGTTATCATCACTGTAATTATTATTACTATTATTATTATTATTATTATTAGCTTTATTATTAACAGGATTATTATCACTGCAATTATTTTATTACTATTACTATTACTAAAACTATTAGTAATATTAACATAATTGTCATTGTCATTATTATTTTTATATTATCATTATTATCTTAATCATTATAATTATTAATAATATTGTTATCATTATTATTACTACTACTACTTTTATTATTATTATAATTGTTGTTGTTGCTACTGTCGTTTTTGGTCTTTTCTATTGTTGTTTTTGTTGTCATTTTCATCATTATTGTCTTTATCATCATTGCCATTACTTTTATCGTTATTATCATTTTCATTATTATTTTGCCAATTTTGCCATTATCATCGTTATTACCATCTTTCCACCCTTACTCTATCGCCTCTTCCTTCTCCCACAACTCCTGCCAGTTATCATCACCATCATCATTATCATCATCAGTATCATCATCACCACCACTACCATCCTCAACCCCATCATCATCAGCAGCAGCACTACCGTCCTCACCCCCATCATCACATTATCATCATCATCCTGCTCCTCATCATCACCATTATCACCATAAACACCATCAGCTCTCTTTTACATGAATCACCATCGCAGTCACCACCTTACTCTAAGCTCAAACAGACGATAACAAACAGCATCTTTTCCTTCCTCAAAATGTATATCTTCCTTCACGGTGTTGAACTGACTTAAGCAGACGCTCTCCCAGTATAATGAGTGACCTGGTCTAATTAACTGCCGTAAACATTTCGAGGCAAAATTAATGACCAAAGGCGCTAAGCAAATAATTATTTTTTAAAAGTAAATATTTTTTTTTGGAACATATTGTGTTTATTATTATTATTTTTTTTTACTATTGTCTTTTTTATGCTTTCTCGTGAAGGTGTAAAGACATGAATATTCATATTGAACTAGGTCTAGCTTATCAAAGAATGGGTTTGTCTTTATCAATGTTGAAATTTATTAATCAAAATTAGTTTCGCATTTCTTAAACTTTATTTCTGAAAGGACATAAGCACAATATTAAATGATTCATTAAAAA
>NC_091554.1:10391216-10393716 GCF_042767895.1 Penaeus vannamei
CCTTTCCCGCTCCTCACCCCTTCCCCCCCACCCCCCACCCCTCCTCACCCCTTCTCCCTCAGCCCTCCCTCTGACACCGCGGGTTCCAGAGTGAGTTAATCCGTAGCTTCTAGTTTGACCTCATTTCGTGGGTTTAGCGTGCATGTGAAGGGTGGGGATGAATAGGGTGGATGTGTGTGTGTGATGTTATATGCGAGTGTGGTTGGATTTTGGTGTGGGTATGGGGTTTGGGATGTGTGTCTATGTCTGTGTGTGTGTGTGGATGTGCGTTTCGTGATTTTATGTATTAAATTCGGATACCTATTTTGTGAGGGTATAGCTGTTTGTTTGTGTGTGTGTGTAAATCTGTGTTTCGTGTGTGCGAGCGCGCGTGCGTGTGTGTGTGTGTAAATATGTGTTTCGTGATTTGATGTATTAAATTCAGATACCTATATTGTGGGGGTATAGCTGTTTGTTTGTGTGTGTGTGTGTAAATGTGTGTTTCGTGTGTGTGCGCGCGCGTGCGTGTGTGTGTGTGTGTAAATGTGTGTTTCGTGATTTTGTGACACCTTTTTGCGAGAGTGTGGCTTTTTGTGTGCGTGTGCTTGTGATTTTGTGCGCTATATTCAGACAACGATTTCTGAGTACTGCTTAGTGTTGTATTTTTTGAGATTACTATTGTTGTACTTCTTATTTTGTAGTTTTAAAGTTTAATAATGTTTGGGAAAACAGAACAACATTTTCTAGTTTATTTAGAGAACGAGAGCTATTGTGCAGATTATAAAAAGACTCAGATGATAATTTAACTAGTGTAAAATCATAGCAAAATACGAGAAAGATATTTGAAATTGCATAGAAAGTGCATATGTAATCTCTCTGTCTCTCTCTGTCTCATTCTCTCTCTAACACTCTCACTTTCTCTCTCTCTCTCTCTCTCTCTCTCTCTCTCTCTCTCTCTCTCTCTCTCTCTCTTTGTCAATCTATCCATATGTATCTATCTCTCAACATCCCTTCCTTATCTCTCTGTATCTATTTCTATACCAATCTATCTATCTCTATCTCTCAACCCCCACATCTCACTATATCTATCTATCTACCTATCTCTATCTTTCAACCCCCACATCCCTCTTTATTTATCTACCTATCTATCTATCTATCCTTCACTCCTTCCCTCCCTTCCTCCCTCCCTCCCTCCCTCTCGCCATATTTGTTATCGTAAGGAAAGGGAGTCGACGTTTAATGTGACTCAGCCAGTGATGTTGGGGCTTTGGCTTACTCAGCATAACTGCGCCGAGAGAAAACCCTTTGGAGAAACATAATAGAATTACTGTATCAGCTTTCATTAAAGAAGAGGGAGGGGGGAGGGGGGAGAGGGAGAGAGAGAGAGAAAGAAAGAAAGGGATAAAGAAAGAGAGAGAGAGAGAGACCGAGAGGGAGAGATGAAGAGAAGGAATATATATATATATATATATATATATATATATATATATATATATATATATATATATATATATATATATATATATATATATATATATGTATCTATCTATCTATCTATCTATATCTATCTATCTATCTATCTATCTATCTATCTATCTATCTATCTATCTATCTATCTATCTATCTATCTATCTATCTATCTATCTCTATATATATATATATATATATATATATATATATATATATATATATATATATATATATATATATATGTACGTATATATACATATACTTATGTACATGCATGTATATACATATATGTTCATATATATATATATATATATATATATATATACATATATTTTTATATATATAGATATATAAATATATATATATATATATTCATATATATATATATGTATATGTACATATATATATATATATATATATATATATATATATATATATATATATATATATATATATATATATATATATATATATATATGTATATATATATATATATATATATATATATATATATATATATATATGTAAAGATATCTGATTCGTTGGCTGTTAAAAATAAAAACTGTATTTTCCCAACGCCGGTACTATATACAGCACATGGCCTTCCCCCCCCCCTCTTCACCCCCCCAAAAGAAGAAAATTGAGTCCACATTTACCACATGATAACATTTCTTCGCTCTCTCCTTTTTACCTTCGACAACGTGGCTGAAAACCGGGCTGTGAGTGTCTTAATTTTGCCTCCACCTTCAATACAAGCTGTCTTTGCAACGTCATATAGTATATTGAGCCTTCTGTCCCTTTACTTTATGGGTAAGAGTTGTTTGCCGGGTTCGTTCGTCGAGTTCCACAGTTTCGAAGCAATTTTCTTTTAAATCTTTACCGGCTTTTCGCTGTCTCCCAGATCGCCCCTTCAGTAAAGTGGATCTAAAATATATCGGAAATGTGCAGAGTATACGAAGGCCTAGAAAGGATACATTATCATTTTGACATATTTTATCGTGCTATCCTTTCCACTTAGATCACAATGACTTTCATTTTTATCACAAACAAT
>NC_091554.1:10423716-10426216 GCF_042767895.1 Penaeus vannamei
ATTACTACATGTTCGCACATTTCGGCTCCCTATCCCAGGCTATGACTGTGTTTATGGTCGCACCCGAAAAGAAATAGGAAACACTGGTATATACTATCAGGATAAGTGAATCTCGTGTACCGTAACTCACTCACTCTCTCTCTCTTTCTTTCTCTCTCAATCTCTCTCTCTCTTTCTTTCTCTCTTAATCTCTCTCTCTCTATCTATCTATCTCATCGTTTGCCTTCATAAGCCTATTATTCTCTTTATCTAACTGCGTGTACGTTCCTTTGTATATGTCTGCTATATCAGATTACACTGTAGACAAAGCAGGCGCCATTATTGAATTTATTAAAATGATGTTAGCTGGCTGTGATATAAACAGGTTAATCACGTATTCAGTTAGGTATCAGCTCTATTTGTATGCAAAACACTGAACATGAATAAATTGAGGTCATGTGGACACGTTTTTTATTTACAGCCTGATTATACTTTGTCGAAGCGTTCGTCATCATTATGCTTTTGCGTATGCTCGCTTCTGGCTATCCGTATTCTAAATTAAAACGTTGAAATGTATAATTAAAGTCTGACCAAACCGTGGTCACTCATTGTGTGCCTTACACTGGGGTTCCGTCGAGCAGGACCATGGGTTCCATAACCATAAGATAATTATATGCCATTACAAAACAACTGTGATCTAAATCAATTCATAATTCCTACTCAACAAAACTTCATAAACGTTCCCCAAACATAGGCATACCTGTAAATGTCAATCAGTACAATATATGATATACAACGTATTACATATACTATATAAAGGGGTTTCTTGGCATATGAAAAATTATTACAGGGGTTGCTTTAAGGTACAGCGGTTGGGAATCACTGGGTTAAACTATTAGCATATTGATTTCCTACCGTAACCACCATTGGAACTGGTTTGAAAGTGATTTTACCAACACTCACCGATCCTGAAACCACAATGCTGCCATCATATCTCAAACTTATACGGTTTTTTTTCTGTGTAATCAGGATTTCCTTGAGACAAATCCTTTTGAGCAAGGCGTGTCAAAGCCATGATCTGGAAGTCCGGACAAAATAGGAATATTCTGTAAACGGAACACACAAGTTGCTTTAGGGCGTTTTGAAAAGGAAAAACTGGCAACTCACCCGGACGATGGAGGATTACGATTCACTGACACCAAATACTGTTTTTCACATATGCTTGATATTTTCTAATTTTATATGTAGTTTATTAAATATTATAATTAATTCAACTATTCATTATTATTATTATTTCTATTTACATCACAATTTTTTTTTCTGAAAAGATATCTGGTGAATAGGAGTGCTCCAGACTTCGGGTTGAGTTGCCAGATTTTCATTTTCTGAGACTGGACGAAGTATAGTATCAACACCGCATTCATAAACTATAACAATAACAACACTTTTTGATGGGTCTATATTATCACAAACCAAACCGTAATTAAATATTTCGATTCACGACCATTTATCAATGTCAATGAGATTCTGACGTCTTGCATTTCGTCGGTAATTTCTTATGCAACAATTACTTTTTGTGTTTGTTTATGCCCAACGCATTACCATTAGAACCCAACTTACACGCTGTGACATGAGTATAACATGTAAGAAGACTCATTTATAAATTGCTTAAAATATTAGAAAATGTTTTCTTAACGGGTCAAAACTGCCATGTATTATGGGAAAGAAAATTTTAAAAAGTTTTTTTTTTTGGGGGGGTGGGGGCTTTTTTTCTTTACGGAAGACAAAAGGGTAGTTAGATAATCGAATACACATTTCACAGCTAAAGCAGCAACTGTGCCAAGGGCTCCTAGAAGCACGGCGGGCCATCGTTCGATATACTGTTTTGAAAGCAGATGGCCCATTGCTGGGGCGGTCTGGAGACTGCTGTTCCCCATACGCCTCATTTCGAGTTCCAATTACATGTTTTGAATTATTTTTGGTCTGGAGCAGATTCTCAGATACAGAGGTCTCCATGGTGGTAGTATATAGATCGCTGACATCTAAGGAGGTGAAATCAAGTATGTAAAGCTTCTCAATATGATTACCTTCATAGGAGAAAACGCTGAGTATTATGAGAAATGTTAAGAGCTTCGTTTTTTCACACTTCCAAGCATCGAGAGTTTGTTTGTAAATATTTGTCGACAGGAATTTGTAATTATCGTACGCAAGGTAGCTTGATATCGTTTATCTCACTCTCTCTCTCTCTCTCTCTCTCTGTCTGTCTGTCTCCTTCCTCTCTCTGTCTCCCCTTCTCTGTCTATCTGTCTATTTCTTCCCCACTTCGCGTCATACCTCCTTCCCTCCTCCTTCTCCTCTTATTTCCACCTTCTTACTCTCTCTCCCGACTACGCACGTATCACCATCAGTACACCATAAGCAATAAAGCAACATTAGATATTTAGATAGCCTATGTATTAAAACCAACAAGATTTTCCTACTTGAGATAGAACCACGTTTAATTATAACACAGAACAGGGGA
>NC_091554.1:10476216-10478716 GCF_042767895.1 Penaeus vannamei
GCTGTATTTGACCGGTTTTGACGAAGGTGTATTCGAAACCAGTTAAATATACATCTTATATTGTGAAGATATTCATTCACATTCATACCTGTTCTACATTTAACTCAGGTAGCATGGGCAGATATAGTTATTTTCTCTATCATTTCTTTCTTTCTTAGTTTCTTTTTCCAGTCCTTATTACTGAACCATGTGCAAAGAAAATTTACTAAAAAAAAAAAAAAAAAAAAAAAACACTTACCGTTAAATATCGCAGAGATAGACATGAGAAGGCGGGCTAATGACGTCATCAAGTTTAGCCAATGAGAGGCGTGAGATATCAGATAGAGACAGACACATAATTAACTGATGATGACGAAGTGTTTCTTAGCATTAATAGCCTTCGGAATACTCAGTCAGTTTTATTTTCGTGTTCAAATGTCGGTTTCATTTTCGGGTTCAAATGTCGGTTTCATTTTCGGGTTCAAATGTCGGTTTCATTTTCGTGTTCAAATGTCGGTTTCATTTTCGGGTTCAAATGTCGGTTTCATTTTCGGGTTCAAATGTCGGTTTCATTTTCGGGTTCAAATGTCGGTTTCATTTTCGTGTTCAAATGTCGGTTTCATTTTCGGGTTCAAATGTCGGTTTCATTTTCGGGTTCAAATGTCGGTTTCATTTTCGGGTTCAAATGTCGGTTTCATTTTCGGGTTCAAATGTCGGTTTCATTTTCGTGTTCAAATGTCGGTTTCATTTTCGGGTTCAAATGTCGGTTTCATTTTCGGGTTCAAATGTCGGTTTCATTTTCGGGTTCAAATGTCGGTTTCATTTTCGTGTTCAAATGTCGGTTTCATTTTCGGGTTCAAATGTCGGTTTCATTTTCGGGTTCAAATGTCGGTTTCATTTTCGGGTTCAACAGGTTGAATGGGAATAACCTTTGTAGTTACATATACTGTGGGAACAGCAATAACGATGATTGTGCTAATTGTAATATTAATCATTATGATTATCATCATTCTTGTACTTTTATAATCATGATTATTATCACTGGAACAGTATTAGTATTAGTATTAGCAGTAGTAGTAGTAGTAGTAGAAGTAGTAGTAGTAGAAGTAATAGTAGTAGTAGTAGTAGAAGTAATAGTAGTAGTAGTAGTAGTAGTAGTAACAGCAGCAGCAGCCGCAGCAGCAGCAGCAGCAGCAGCAGCAGCAGTAGCAGCAGCAGCAGCAGCAGCAGCAGTAGTAGCAGCAGCAGCAGCAGCAGCAGCAGCAGCAGCAGCAGTCGTAGCAGCAGCAGCAGCAGCAGTAGCAGCAGCAGCAGCAGCAGTAGCAGCAGCAGCAGCAGCAGCAGCAGCAGCAGCAGCAGTAGTAGCAGCAGCAGCAGCAGCAGCAGCAGCAGCAGCAGCAGCAGCAGCAGTAGCAGCAGCAGCAGCAGCAGCAGTAGCAGTATTGTAGTAAAAATAGTAGTAGTAGTAGTAGTTGTTGTTGTGTCATTATCATTGTTATTCTCATCATTATCTCATGGCGATGAAAATAATGATGCTAGCACCAGAGCACTTAAAAAGAAATGAACAGATAAACACAGTGAAGTGACATGAATAATACAGCGCAATTCCACGTGTGCTCTGAAAACGTAAATTTCCCGGAACTTTGTAACAAAACATCAAAGAGACATTTAATTCACAGAGCGAGTAACATATTTCTCACCAAATGCTGTTTTTTATACACTTTGAGTGTTTTTTTTTTTTTTCTTTTTTTTTTTTTTTTTTTTTTTTTTTTTTTTTTTTTTTTTTTTTTTTACACTGAAAATGTTCAGTTTGCGTAAAACTGAAATTATTTTTTTCAAGGCAGTCAATAAATGGCTGCAGTTGCTTGTTAAAGACTACAAAGAAATATATTAACATCAGCAACACAAATTTAATGAACATCAAAAGTCTTACACAATATTCAGAATAAACAGAATGAATATACTTATAACTGCATCAGTGATAATAGTACATAAAGGTCAGTATGATGATAACTAGTACAATAATTACAACCGTAAGGATAAGGATGATTACAATAATTAATCATAATACACTGATTGTGATACTAGTACAAAATTGGAAATGATCATAACAAAGGTAGTAATGAATAATCATTATTGTTATTATCATCATTATCGAAATTGTGATCGCTATCATTATTATTATTATGATTATTATTATCGTCACTATTATTTTCATCATTATTGTTATTATCATTAGTGTCATTACCAATATTGTTACCATTTTATATTATTAGTAGTACAATTTTGTTTTATTATCATCATTACTGTTATTATTATCATCATCATCATCATTATTTTTATCATGTTGATTATTATCATCATTATAATTATTGTTAAAGTGATCATTACTAATATGATCACTATTATTATCATTTTTATTATTATTATTATTATTATTATTATTATTATTACTATTACTATTACTATTATTACTAGTAATAATATTATTATTATTATTACTACCATTATTATCTTTTTT
>NC_091554.1:10513716-10518716 GCF_042767895.1 Penaeus vannamei
CTCTCTCTCTCTCTCTCTCTCTCTCTCTCTCTCTCTCTCTCTCTCTCTCTCTCTCTCTCTCTCGCTCTCTCTCTTTCTCTTTCTCTTTCTCTTTCTCTCTCTCTTTCTCTCTTTCTCTCTCTCTTTCTCTCTCTCTCTCTCTCTCTCTCTCTCTCTCTCTCTCTCTCTCTCTCTCTCTCTCTCTCTCTCTCTCTCTCTCTCTCTTTCTTTCTCTCGTCCTCTCTCTCACTCTCTCTCTCTTTCTCTCTTCCTCTCTCTCACTCTCTTTCTCTCTCTTTCCCTCTCTTTCTCTCTTTCTCTCTTTCTCTCTCTTTCTCTCTCTTTCTCTCTCCCTCCTTCCCTCTGTTCCTCCCTCCTTCCTCTCTCTCAGGTGTGTGCTTTTTATTTTCAGTTATATACCTGAAACATACCTGTGATGATACCATCCCCGCCCGCCTTACCAACCGCGTACTGCTTTGGTACTGTGTGTATCATCGTCTAAGTTTTAAAAGTATATATTGAGTAAAAAATAACATCAGTTTGATATTGGCAAATTATTACTATCATGGTTACTGTTGTTTTTATTATAATGATAATGATTATTATTATTAATATTGTTATTATTACTATTATTAATATTATTATTATTACTGTTATCATTATTATAATTATTATCAGTATTATCAGTATCATTTTTATAATCATTATTATCATCATTATCATTTTTTATTATTGTTATTATCATTATCATTATTATCATTTTTATCATCATTATCACTATCATTAGGATGAAGTCTGTCATCATTATCATAATTATTTCTACTACTATCATTAATATCATCATTATTATTATAACCATTGTCATCATAAATGGCAGTAGCAATAGGAAGAATAGTAGGGATTTTAATTAAATTTCTTTGAGGAATATAAGAGGTGTAGTCTTAATATCAGATTATACACACACACACATATATATGTATGTGTGTGTGTGTGTGTGTGGGTGAGTGTGTACATATATATATATATATATATATATATATATATATATATATATATATATATATATATATATATATATATATATATATATATGCATAAATAGACATAAATAGTGTGTGTGTGTGTAAATATGTATATGTATATATATGTATATGTATATGTATATATATATGTATATATATATATATATATATATATATATATATATATATATATATATATATATATATATATATATATATATGCATAAATAGACAGAGAGAGACAGACAGACAGACAGACAGATAGATTGAGAGAGAGATAGGCTGATTGATATTTAGATAGAGAGATAGATATAGAAATAGACTGATGAGCAGATAGATAGATGTAGATGTAGACAGATAGACAAATAGAGAGAAAGAGATTGATAGACAAATCGATAGATATAGATATAAACAGATAGACATAGAGAGAGAAAGAGATTGATAGACAGATCGATAGATATAGATAGGTAGATAAATAGAGAGAAAGAGATTGATAAACAATTCGATAAATATAGTTATAGACAGATAGACAAATAGAGAGAAAGAGATTGATAGATAAATCGATTAATATAGTTATTGACAGATAGACAAATAGAAAGAAAGAGACTGATAGATCGATAGATATAGATACACATTTATAGACAGATAGATTAAGACTTTTTCCCGGTCTGACGCAGTTACGAGGCCAAGATCACCAGCCAGCATCACGTAATAATAATAATAACAATAATGATAATGATAATGATAATGATAATAATAATGATAATGATAATAATAATGATAATGATAATAATAATAATAATAATAATAATAATAATAATAATAATAATAATAATAATAATAATAATAATAATAATAATAATAATAATAATAATAATAATGATAATAATAATAATAATAATAATAATAACAATAACAATATTAATAATAATAATAATAATAATAATAACAATAATAATAATAATAATAATAATAATAATAATAATAATAATAATAATTATAAAATTAATGATAATAATAATAATAATACCAATGATAATAATAATACTAAAAATAACAATAATAATAATACTAATAATAGTAATAATAATAATAGCTTGTCTGTTTATTGTGCTTCTAAACTACCCCCTGTGCGCGAGGAATGGCCGGGTGTAATGGTGGTGCGCGGGAATCGAACGCAGGTCAGCAAGATTGCTAGACGAAAGCGCTACCACAGCACCACACAGCATCATAACCGGCCATCTCGCGCGCAGCCTCACAGATGGCACAGCAGCATCTCCCACCGACGAGAAGGTAAGGATGCTGATCTGTTCGTGAGCAGAATGGGAGGAGCATCTTTTACGTGTGTTGATGTTCTAGGTGTGTTGATTCCGTCGGTGATTGGCTAATCTTGATTTGTTTTAGATGTTTAGTCGTGTTGTAGATGTAGGGCATTGTTGACGTTAATGGTTTGTTTTATGTGGTGTCTGACTATTCCGAAATTGGCTCATAAAAATGTGTAGGTTTGTGTCTTTTACAGATATTAGACATTATTTAATAGACATTACTATTAGACATCACTATTAGACATCACTTATTAGACATCACTATTAGACATTATACTTAAAAAGATTTTTTCGCTTTTTCACAGTATATGTAGTATAGTATCGTCTATACAACTGTTTAGTTAAATTGTGACCAGTCAATTTAGAAAAGCTTTTGATTTTTTTTTCTGCAGATCATAAAAAGTCTACAACATGATTTGTTGACATGCCAAGATTCATATCATTATTTATATATGCTTTTTTTTTTCGAAAGGTGAAATGATAGCCGTATATTTAGATATCTTGATACGGCATTCTATTGTAAAAGATTAAAAAAGTGTCAATGAAAATGAATGGCTTCACAGCGCAATGGATGTATTTAAACCGTTTCGACGATATCTTCATTAGAAAAATACGTATTTATGGTATATAGTCGGAACCGGTCGAATACTTCCAGTGTGTTGTGAAAATATTCATTCTCATTCATACTTTTCTGTACATTTGTCGCAATAAATACTCCTAAGTCCTCTATTGTTTTTAATCCTTTGTACTAATTTCTTTGCAATACATCGTATTTACGATTATTTCACCTTCATTTTTATTTCGAGGTTCCAGATATTCATTCTTGTGGTGATTTACCTCACGTAATATGTATAGCATTTGTGAAATGATAACCCGAAGAATCCAACTCTACAACAAGAATCATGTCAAGCTGTGTATTAATGTAGAAGTGTTGAATCTAGTAATACAATGCCACGTGAGATCTGCAACGTCACTTCAGATTCTTTAAGCATCATTTAAAGGATTACATTTTTGAGCAAATCAGTGAACAATTTTATAATGTAATGGTTTGATACATTATTGTTTTGTGTATGTTTCTTAAGCTTCTTAACTTAATTAATAAAGTATTATGCCTTCTGTCAGTTATCATGGTAAATCATTAACATCATTCATTCTTGTAGTGAAATAATAACCCGAAGAATCCAACTCTACAACAAGAATCATGTCAAGCTGTGTATTAATGTAGAAGTGTTGAAGCTAGTAATACAACATCACTTCAAATTCTTTAAGCATCATTTAAAGGGTTACATTTTTTAGCAAATCAGTGAACAATTTTATAATGTAATGGTTTGATACATTATTGTTTTGTGTATGTTTCTTAAACTTCTTAACTTAAATAATAAAGTATTATGTCTTCTGTCAGTTATCATGGTAAACCATTAACAATTTTCCTTTCATTCCATGTAAATTAATACCACTTTCGTATCTCATTTTCTCTTAAGTGATTTTTTCGGTATATATATTCTCATGTGGTCATATTTTACAGATCTGCCGGAAGAGCCTTTGTTTTGGCAAAACAAATACAACATCAAATGACGAAAGTAACAGTAACAAATAACAGGTAATAATAGTAAGAACGATAACGATAATAACAGTAATAACAATAATACCAACAGTAAGATTATGATTGCCCGTAACACTTTCCCATTTATCCCATATGGTATCTCTCTCTCTCTCTCTCTCTCTCTCTCTCTGTGTGTGTGTGTGTGTGTGTGTGTGTGTGTGTGTGTGTGTGCGTCTCTCTCTCTCTCTCTCTCTCTCTCTCTCTCTCTCTCTCTCTCTCTCTCTCTCTCTCTCTCTCTCTGTCTCTCTCTCTCTCTCTCTCTCCCTCCCTCCCTCCTCCTCCCTCCCTCCCTCCCTCCCCTCCCTCCCTCCCTCTCTCCCTCTCTCCCTCCCTCCCTCCCTCCCTCTCTTTCTCTCTCTCTCTCTCTCGTAAAATATGGTTAATGACAACTGTAACCCATATAAAGCCTGGTCATAAGGCGCCCGAATCAGGCTGTAGAAATATGTGTCTCAGGTGTTAGGAGGTTAATAAAGCCTCCTTTTCCCGTACCATTATTCTGGGTTGCCAAGTGCACTCGAAAAAGAAAGAGAGTAAATAAAGTTTATAAAGAAAAAAAATCTGTACCATAATTTAAAACAAGGCACGCGATAACTCCAGTAAGCCGTTATATTATATGCAAAATTATTATGCTGATTTATTAAAGCAGAATAATGGTGAAACTCATCATCATAATCATCATATTAAGAATTGTAATATTAATGAATGTATTTTACTTTTAGTGGTATTATCATTATTATACTTATTATCATCCTCATTATCATTATTAATGTATTTATCATTATCATTATTATTATCATTACTATTATCATTTTTATTGCAACTACTAATACTAGGGATGAAAATAGATATGATACTAATAGAAATACCATTAGTAATATTTATGATAATAATAATACGATTTTAATGCTGATAATGGCAATAATAATTATCATAATAGAAAATAGTTATTGCAAAACTGATACTGATATAGTAGCAATGATAATGATAATTTTAATGATAATGATGATAATTACAATGATGATACTACAATTATTATTGATACTACTGCATACCCTTATTATTGTTGCTGTC
>NC_091554.1:10533716-10536387 GCF_042767895.1 Penaeus vannamei
CACGCCCACAGGAACATGACGAGGCAGCCTTCCCCCACACCGCCTCCGCCCGCACGCCCACAGGAACATGACGAGGCAGCCTTCCCTTACACCGCCTCCGCCCGCACGCCCACAGGAACATGACAAGGCAGCATTCCCCCACACCGCCTCCGCCCGCACGCCCACAGGAACATGACAAGGCAGCCTTCCCTCACACCGCCTCCGCCCGCACGCCCACAGGAACATGATAAGGCAGCCTTCCCTTACACCGCCTCCGCCCGCACGCCCACAGGAACATGACAAGGCAGCCTTCCCTCACACCGCCTCCGCCCGCACGCCCACAGGAACATGACAAGGCAGCCTTCCCCCACACCGCCTCCGCCCGCACGCCCACGGGAACATGACAAGGCAGCCTTCCCCCACACCGCCTCCGCCCGCACGCCCACAGGAACATGACAAGGCAGCCTTTTTTCTCTTTTTGTCGTGCCTGTGAGTGTGGTTGAGAATGGGGGAGAGAGAGAGAGAGAGAGAGAGAGAGAGAGAGAGAGAGAGAGAGAGAGAGAGAGAGAGAGAGAGAGAGAGAGAGAGAGAGAGAGAGAGAGAGAGAGGGAGGGAGGGAGGGAGAGAGAGAGAGAGGGGGGGGGGAGAGGGAGAGGGATAGAGATAGAGAGAGAAACGAAGACATAGACGGTCAGAGAGACCAAGCCAGAGACAGACATACAGAGAGACAAAGACAGGGACAGACAGACAGACAGACAGACGGGCACAGAAACAGACGAAAAACGATGCCAACCCAAACGCACTGGCACTTACCTCCACCCTGCTGAAAATTAACCAATTATCGATTTAACTTCCTCGCCTTTTACCAATTCTTTATCGAGTATTGCTTTCGATTCCGTTTCTTTCGTCCCTTCTACATTTTCCATCTCTTTTAGTGATTTTATCGGACCGAACACCTGCTCACTGGCAACTCCCCCAGTCACAAGACCATCCGAACTCCACCGTCCCCGGGGTGTGTCACTATGCCCGGGGGTGCCACTCCGCCCGCACGCCCACAGGAACATGACAAGGCAGCATTCCCTTACACCGCCTCCACCCGCACGCCCACAGGAACATGACAAGGCAGCCTTCCCTTACACCGTGTCCGCCCGCACGCCCACAGGAACATGACAAGGCAGCCTTCCCTCACACCGCCTCCGCCCGCACGCCCACAGGAACATGACGAGGCAGCCTACCGTTACACCGCCTCCGCCCGCACGCCCACAGGAACATGGCAAGGCAGCCTTCCCTTACACCGCCTCCGCCCGCACGCCCACAGGAACATGACAAGGCAGCCTTCCCTTACACCGCCTCTGCCCGCACGCCCACGGGAACATGACAAGGCAGCCTTCCCTTACACCGCCTCCGCCCGCACGCCCACAGGAACATGACGAGGCAGCCTACCGTTACACCGCCTCCGCCCGCACGCCCACAGGAACATGACAAGGCAGCCTTCCCTTACACCGCCTCCGCCCGCACGCCCACAGGAACATGACAAGGCAGCCTTCCCTTACACCGCCTCCTCCCGCACGCCCACAGGAACATGACAAGGCAGCCTTCCCTCACACCGCCTCCGCCCGCACGCCCACAGGAACATGACAAGGCAGCCTTCCCTCACACCGCCTCCGCCCGCACGCCCACAGGAACATGACGAGGCAGCCTTCCCTCACACCGCCTCCTCCCGCACGCCCACAGGAACATGACAAGGCAGCCTTCCCTCACACCGGCTCCGCCCGCACGCCCACAGGAACATGACAAGGTAGCCTTCCCTCACACCGCCTCCGCCCGCACGCCCACAGGAACATGACAAGGCAGCCTTCCCTTACACCGCCTCCGCCCGCACGCCCACAGGAACATGACGAGGCAGCCTTCCCTTACACCGCCTCCGCCCGCACGCCCACAGGAACATGACAAGGCAGCCTTCCCTCACACCGCCTCCGCCCGCACGCCCACAGGAACATGGCAAGGCAGCCTTCCTTTACACTGTCTCCGCCCGCACGCCCACAGGAACATGACAAGGCAGCCTTCCCTCACACCGCCTCCGCCCGCACGCCCACAGGAACATGACAAGGCAGCATTCCTTTACACTGTCTCCGCCCGCACGCCCACAGGAACACAACAAGGCAGCCTTCCCTTACACCGCCTCCGCCCGCACGCCCACAGGAACATGACAAGGCAGCCTTCCCTTACACCGCCTCCGCCCGCACGCCCACAGGAACATGACGAGGCAGCCTTCCCCCACACCGCCTCCGCCCGCACGCCCACAGGAACATGACGAGGCAGCCTTCCCCCACACCGCCTTCGCCCGCACGCCCACAGGAACATGACGAGGCAGCCTTCCCTTACACCGCCTCCGCCCGCACGCCCACAGGAACATGACAAGGCAGCCTTCCCTTACACCGCCTCCGCCCGCACGCCCACAGGAACATGACAAGGCAGCCTTCCCTTACACCGCCTCCGCCCGCACGCCCACAGGAACATGACAAGGCAGCCTTCCCTTACACCGCCTCCGCCCGCACGCCCACAGGAACATGACAAGGCAGCCTTCCCTTACACCGCCTCCGCCCGCACGCCCACAGGAACATGCTCCTTACACCGCCCGCACGCCCACAGGAACATGACAAGGCAGCCTCTCCCTTACACCGCCTCCCCG
>NC_091554.1:10536887-10541887 GCF_042767895.1 Penaeus vannamei
ATTTTTTTTTCGCCCCGGAGTTACTGAAAAGTTTAAGGATAATTCTGAGATCTTTATGGCCATAGATGTATGGTCTCCAGGAACAGACTTCCTCGAGTTAATTGTTTTTTTAAAGTTTGGTTTTATCGTTACACCTTCATAAGGGAGAGGACGAGGGAGGGAAATAAAAGATTGAATACAAAGACATAGAGAAAAGGACACTCCTATGGTAGGGGAAGGAGGAGGGGTAGGGAAATAAAAGAATGAATATAAAGACATAGAGAAAAAAAGAACATGTATGGAAAAAACGAAGTAATAAATAGTCATTAGTGTCCATCGCTGCCTGAGGAGCAAATGAATTATCTTAGACAAATAAAGGGAAAAGAATCTCGGTCCTTGTCCTTTGTCTCTCTTCGTCTCCCTAGGGAACGTTCTCACATTTTTTGCCCGTGGAAGGTTCACAATACGAGGAAAGGGGAAGTGAAGGGAAGGGAGGGAAGGAGAATAAGAGGGTGGAAAGGAGAGGGGAGAATGGGAGGAAGGGAAGGAGAGGGGTTATAAGAGGGCGGAAAGGAGAGGGGAGAATAAGAGGAAGGAAAAGAGAGGGGTTATAAGAGGGTGGAAAGGAAATGGGAAATGGGAGGAAGGAAAGGATAGAGGAAAGAAGAGGGGAGGAAGGACAGGGGAGGAGGAAATGGGAGAGAAGGGAGGAAAGTAGATAGGAAAGTGGGAGGGAAGAGAGAGAGGGATGGGAAAATGGGAGGGAAGAAATGAGATGGCAAAGAGGAAAGAAAGATAGTGGGGGGAAGGAGAGGGAAATGGAAAAAAGGGGGAAAAAAGGAGAAGAAAAAAAAAAAAAGGGAAAAAAGGGGAAAAGGAAAAGGGGGGCAATGGGAGGGAGGGAGGGAATGGGATGAGGAGGAAGAAAAGGAAAATGGAAAATGAAACGGAGAGGGGGCATACGAAAAGGAAAGAAGAACAATGGTGAAAATGGGTTAGGAAGGAAGGAGAGGGAAAATAGAAGTGAAGGACGGGGAGGGAATGGGAAGGGAGGAAATTAACAGCCAGGGTATGAAAGTGAGGGAAACAGATAAGAAGGAAGAGAAAGGAGAAATATAGGAGTGAGGGAAGAAGGGAAAGGGTCAAAATGGAAGGAAGGGAGTGTAAAAAGGAATAGAGGAGAGGATATGAGGGTATGGGAGGAAGGAAGGAAAAGAAAGAGTATGAGCAAGGAAAGGAAGAAAGCGAATGAAAATGAAATGAAGAAAAGAAAAAAAAAGACAAATAAGGGGGTACCGTGAAAGAGAAAAGAATAATAAATAGGAGAAACAAGGAGAAAGGGATCAGAAGAAAGGAAGAGGAAGGAGGAAAGGCGGAGTAAGATGAAGGACAGGAAGAGAGGGAGAGAAGAGAGGAACCTGCACGTAACAATTCCTCGGTCGCACTTTATTGCAAATTCTTTTCCTTTTGCCCAGAACGAGTGCACAGCAGTGGGAATTTTTCAGTAAAGATACTTATAAATGCTTCTTTGTTCTATATATATGTTTCCTTAATATCTATGTTTCCTTAAGAAAATATGAATGAAGGGTTGCGGAATATTATCATGAGTTTATTACCATAATATTTCTGAATAGTATGAATATTATATGCATTAATGATCACAGAATTATTTTGGCCGTGGATCGAGGTGTGGAAATATTACACTGCTTTTCAGTATTTTATTTAAAAAGAAACGAGAAGGCTAAAAGTATTTTTTATATCATTATTATTATTATCATTATTACTATTACTACTGCTACTACTACTTTTATCATTATTATCATTATTATTATTATCATTATTATTATTATTATTATTATTATTATTATTATTATTATTATTATTATTATTATTATTATTATTATTATTATTATTATTATTATTATCATTATCATTATCATTATTATTATCATTACTATCATTATCATCATTAATATTATCATTACTATCATTATCATCACTAATATTATCATTACTGTTATTACCATTATTATAAATATTATTTTTATTATTATTATTATTATTATTTTTATTATTGTTGCTATTGTTTTTGTTCTTATTGTTATTATTATCATCATTATCATTATCATTATTATTATCATCATTATTATTATTGATATTGTTATCATTATCAATATTACTATCATTATCATTATCATTATTATCATAGTAATAATCCTCATCATCATCATCATCATCATTATCAATGTTGTTATAATCATTATTGTCATTATGATTATTATTATTATTATTATTATGGTTATTATCATGATCATTGTCCTCTTTATCATTATTATCATTATTTTTATCAATATCATTATCATTATCATTTGTAATATCTCCGCCTAAGAGGTTATGTTTTTGGTCGCGTTGGTTGGTTAGTTAGTTAGTTTGTTTGTTTGTTTGTTCGTCGGTTAGCAGGATAACTCCGAAAGTTATATAAAGATTTTGAATTTTTTTACCAGAGGTGTGTCTTAGCCTAGTTTAGATGCCATTCAATTTTGGTGGCGATCCGGATGTTACTTGTTCGTTTGTTAGCAGGATAACTCAAAAAGTTATGAACATATTAAAAAAAAAGTAAATAAATAAAAAGAAAAAAAATAAAGGTGCCCGAAAACCTTCTTCTTTCTTGTTATAGGGTTTTAGACTAAAGTTATCTATAACCCGACAACCTTTCTTTCGGTACAATCTCGGAGAAAACTTTCGTGTTGTGATTTGAAGCTCCGAAACACCCGAGCAAACCTTAAACGACTATGGGTAGTATCATTCGCGTGTTCGAGACTAGAATTCGAAACGTGTTTTTCTCCGACTGTGTATCGCCGAACCATTAAACCTCATCTTTTACTTTCTTTACGCAGAGTGCTCCCTATCAAAAGAGAAAGAAAAAGAGAGAGAGAAAAAAAACAGCAATGGACAGAAGAAAAAAAAACAAATAAAAATTCCCTGACATGTTCCAGCCATTTTTTCCATTCATGATTCCCTTATTCTTCTTTAACACATCGCCCACATCATCCATCATCTCTATTCCTTCCTCTGCCTTTTCTATAGACTTAGCCATTACGAAATCTATTAAAGTTAATGGAGAGTGCTTTGTAGGCTTCCACGTGTCAACAAAGACGTCCATTTCTGAATTAACACTTCTCGACTCTTAAGCCTAAACCGGGGATGCTTTTTAATTTATCTTTTGCTTTATTACTCTTGTCTTTCTTTTTTTTGTTGTTGTTGTTGTTTGATGCGTATGATTATATTGTTTTTTGTTTTTATAGGCTTATATGTCATGTATGTTGTCTATATGCTATATATGTCATGTACGTTATTTATATAATGTCCTGTACTTCGTCATTCGCTTCTGATCTCTTTTCTCTTGTTGTTATTGGCTGAGTCTAATTTTCATTTGTTTATTGTGCTCTTTATTTTCATCATCTTTTGTTGTTTCGGCTCTTGTTTTTTTTCTCCCCTTTTGTTGTTGGCGGAGGTTATTAGCTTCCCGTGGTCTCATATATATCGCTATTTGTGTTCGCTCTCTCTTTTTTTTTTTTTTTTTTTTTTTTTTTTTTTTGTGCGGGGGGTGGGAATGTTATTGTTTGGGTGTCTGAGTTTAATGTTTGTTGTTTTTTCATACTCATCTAATTCATTTAATTCCTTCTTAGATCGGTCTTAATCTCTCTCTCTCTCTCTCTCTCTCTCTCTCTCTCTCTCTCTCTCTCTCTCTCTCTCTCTCTCTCTCTCTCTCTCTCTCTCTCTCTCTCTCTCTTATAACTGTTGTTCTTCATGATGATGACGTCATGTGTGGTTATTGTGTTTAATATAACCACTTGCATATGTTTATATCAGTGTGATGGTCACGATATAAGCTCTATAACTTTACGCTGAACAACACATAGAGCATATGAGAAGATGCGTTAGATCGTGTTTTAGGAATATGTCCTGGAAAAATTAATCATGCAGTAGGCCCGAAGAATAAGCCTAACCCGGCCCATTACGTTCGGATAACAAGGAGACTCGAGAAGCGGGATATTCCTAAAATCGGAAATTCCCGGTAAACGGCTTCAGATCTACCATTCTTTTCCGAGAAACGATGGCAAGGATCCTCTCTGCCCCTTCTTGTACCCTTTTCCCTTCTCCCTTTTCTCCTCCTCCCTCCCATCCCCTGTCAAAATTCTTCAAATTCTCTGTTCATCCCCCTATTTATCTTCCTTCTCATCCTCGACCTCCTTCCCTTCCTCCTCTCCCTCCTCCTCCTCCTCTTCCTCGACCTCCTTCCCTTCCTCCTCACCCTCCTCCTCCCCCTCATCCTCGTCCTCAAATCCTCGTCATCCTCCAAATACTCCCCTTCCTCCTTCCTCCCCTGTCACCTCTCCATTATCCTCCGTGTCCCCTCCCCACCCCCTCCCTTTCCTCCCCCACCCCCCAACGCTCTCCTCCTAACCACAATACCGCCCTCTGTTTTCCTCTTCTAACTTCACAGGACACTTTCTTCCTTTATAATACGCAAATTTTCTTCTTCTTTTTTTATTCCTACGTAAAAATCCGCCTGACATTCATCATTCATCGCAGCAATGAGGAGAGAGTAAAGTTAAATACGGACTTCAAAATCATCTTTTTAAGGAAAATCTTATCTGTGTCTTACAAAAAGTGCAGATTTTAAGGATCATTAGAATCTTTGAACATCACAGGTTCTTGTCTTCGCAGGATCAGTCAGTCTCAACAAGGGAAAGGAAAATTGCGTAATCACACGACCTACTGTTCTACTATCGGCCGGTTTGTTAAAATTGTGTCAGGCCCGACTCAACGAATTTTCATAAATACAGATGCAGAAATAAAGGCATATCTGACTATATATCTGATAGATATACATTTAACTATCTATTTACCCGGTTGATATGCATGTCTAGCCTGCTAAACATGCATTTAATTCTTTATTCAGGCATGTCAAGTATACGAATATTCTCTGGGTCGGGCCTCAAGCAATTCTAACAAAC
>NC_091554.1:10561887-10566887 GCF_042767895.1 Penaeus vannamei
TTTTGGATCGGTTTTGTGTGAGGTATGAGGCGAGAATCAAAACAAGCATGAGGCAAGTCTTTTGGATCGGTTTTGTGAGGTATGAGGAGAGAATCAAAGCAGGCATGAGGCAAGTCTTTTGAATAGGTTTTGTGTGAGGTATGAGGAGAGAGAATCAAAGCAAGCATGAGGCAAGTCTTTTGGATCGGTTTTGTGTGAGGTATGAGGAGAGAATCAAAACAAGGATGAGGGAAGTCTTTTAAATAGGTTTTGTGTGAGGTATGAGGAGAGAATCAAAACAAGGATGAGGCAAGTCTTTTGGATAGGTTTTGTGTGAGGTGTGAAGAGAGAATCAAAACAAGCATGAGGCAAGTCTTTTGGATCGGTTTTGTGTGAGGTATGAGGAGAGAATCAAAGCAGGCATGAGGCAAGTCTTTTGGATCGGTTTTGTGTGAGGTATGAGGAGAGAATCAAAATAAGCATGAGGCAGGTCTTTTGGATCGGTTTTGTGTGAGGTGTGAGGAGAGACTCAAAGCAAGCATGAGGCAAGTCTTTTGGATCGGTTTTGTGTGAGGTATGAAGAGAGAATCAAAACAAGGATGAGGCAAGTCTTTTGGATAGGTTTTGTGTGAGGTATGAGGAGAGAATCAAAGCAGACATGAGGCAAGTCTTTTGAATAGGTTTGGTGTGAGGTATGAGGAGAGAATCAAAGCAAGAATGAGGCATGTCTTTTGGGTCGGTTTTGTGTGAGGTATGAGAAGAGAATCAAAACAAGCATGAGGCAAGTCTTTTGGATAGGTTTTGTGTGAGGTATGAGGAGAGAATCAAAACAAGCATGAGGGGTCTTTTAAATAGGTTTTGTATGAGTCATGAGGAGAGAATCAAAGCAAGCATGAGGCAAGTCTTGGATAGGTTTTGTGTGAGGTATGAGGAGAGAATCAAAACAAGCATGAGGCAAGTATTTTGGATCGGTTTTGTGTGAGGTTGAAGGGGTGGGGGGTTGTGACAGGTAAGTGTGTGCAGGCAGAACTAGGGTTGGGAATGATGGCAGTCCTAAAATAGGTTGTTTTGAGGATTGGAAATGTCACGATATGGGTTATTGTTGGATGTGAGGAGTAAAGTAAACCAACACTTTTTTTTTTTTTTCTTCTTTTTTTACTTTGACTTTGACACGTTTATTGAGACAAAAATTACATCTCAAAGGTTAGGGTAAGCTGTGAGGAAAGCCAAAAGAAATTTACGTTAGTTTAGTAAAATGTAATGATAGCCTCGATATAGGCTACCGAGGCATATAAATAAAAATGACAAAAAAAAAAAAAAAAACAGGTTAGCGTGAGGTTTTATGATAGGCCTAAGGATGTGAATAGTGAGGAATTTCACAAAACAGGTTAGTTTGAGAAGTGAGACAAGACCCAAAAACTGGTTTAGTGTGAAGTGTAAGGACGAACACAGAAAAGATTACTGAGAGGATGAGAAAAAGTAGCAAAACAGGTTAGTGTAAGAAAAAAATAATAATAATAATAAGATAAATGGATGAATAGATAATAAATTAACGGACAAGGGTGCGGTGCATCGCGTATTGAGTATAGATATAAAGATGAGGAAATAAAGTGGATATATTTGAACACTATTGAAAATAAAACAATACGGATTAGGCATCGATTTTATCAATTGCATTTTTCAAACTTATCGTTAAAAGTAAGTAGATAAAGGACAGAAATTAACTTTACTTTCAGAAATACGAAGAAAGAGAGAAAGACGAAAATGAAAAGAAGGAGGAATATTAGGAAGATGCTAAAGTGAAGGAAAGAGAAGAGGGAATGACAGCGAAAAAAAAGAAAGAGGAGAAGCAAGAGAAGGGAGAGAAAACAAAAAAAAAAGAAAAATAAGAAAGGAAAAGAGAAAGAAAAGCAAAGGACAGAGATAAAAAAAGAAGACATAGGAAAAGGAGAAAGTTACTAAATAAAAAACGGGAAAAGGGGAAAAGCAGAAAAGAAAAAAAGAAACATCGAAGGAAAAGCAAAAAAAAAAAAAAAAAATCCAAAAATAGAATCGCAAAATCAAAGCTAAATGACTGTAATTACGACTAACTTATCAATGGCAATTATCGTCCATAACACACAGGCGAAGGAAAATTACGTAATTATGTGGGTCTTTATACATGCGCGGTCGTTTGTGCGTGTAAGCGATTTAATAACGCGTTTTGCTGTTGTTGTTTTTGTTGTCTGTTTGTTTGATTTTTTTTCTTTTTTGGGGGGGGGGGGGAGGCTGTCTGTTTGATTTTTTTTTTCTTGCCTGTTTTTTTGCTTTTTTTTTTTTTTTTTTGGGGGGGAGGCTGTCTGTTTAAATTTTTATTATTAATTCTTTTTTTTTTGCCTGTTTCTGATTTATTTTGTCCTCTTGTTCAGAATTTCGTTTGTTTAGTTGTTGGTTTATCATTAATATATACATTTCTTCCAATTACATTTCTTAATGCTTGTTTGAAAAGCATCGCCGTTGATATATTTTCGGTCATATTTCACTGTAATGGTTAGATTAACTGTCACTACTGTCATTATTTGTATTCATTTCATAATTGTTTATTAACATTATTAGCACTCTTGGCATCATTTTTATTTTCCTTACCTTCATTACTATAGCTATTATTGTCATTGTTGGTGTTTTTGTTATTATCATCATTATCATCAACGTTATCATTATTATTATTATTATTATTATTATTATTATTATTATTATTATTATTATTATTATTATTATTATTATTATTGTTATTGTTATTGTTGTTGTTATTATTATTATCGTTATCACTGCATCATTATCATTCTTAACATTATTATGATTATCGTCATTATTGTTATTGATATTTTTATCAGCCATGTTATCAGTGTTACAATCAATTATCATTTTTAATATCTTTTTCTGTTATCATCATCATTATTATCACTATTGTTGTATTATTATCATTATTATCATTATCATAATCATTATCATCATCATTATTATCATCATCAACATCATCATCGTCATCGTCACTGTCATCATTGTAATCGTCATTAACCCTATCGTCGCTACCGCTAGTATAACCATCATTATCATCATATCTTTCATAATCAATATCATTATCGTAACCACCATTATCACCATCTGTATCATTGTTTTCATCACATCACCATTATCACTGACATTATTTCTCTCATCATTATCATCACCATTTCCCTCATTCTTGTCATCATCACCATTTCCCTCATTCTTGTCATCATCACCATTTCCCTCATTCTTGTCATCATCACCATTATCCCCATTCTGGTCATCATCACCATTTCCCTCATTCTTGTCACCATCACCATTTCCTTCATTCTTGTCATCATCACTATTATCCCTATTCTGGTCATCATCACCATTTCCCTAATTCTTGTCATCATTACCATTTCCCTCATTCTGGTCATCATCACCATTTCCCTCATTCTTGTCATCATCACCATTTCCCTCATTCTTGTCATCATCACCATTTCCCTCATTCTTGTCACCATCACTATTATCCCCATTCTGTTCATCATCACCATTTCCTTCATTCTTGTCATCACCATTTCCCTCATTCCTGTCATCACCATTTCCCTCATTCTTGTCATCATCACCATTTTCCTCATTCTTGTCATCATCACCATTTTCCTCATTCTTGTCATCATCACCATTTCCTCATTCTTGTCATCATCATCATTATCCTCATTCTTGTCATCATCACCATTTTCTTCATTCCTGTCATCACCCCATCATTTCATGAACAAGTGCCATCATACTCTAAAAATAAAAAGAATACTAATCACTGTTTAATTACATCTAATAAATCAGATTTAATGAAACCAATTTTATCTAATTTCAAGTCCTGATATTCCGTTAAAGATTAATTGATCCAGTCATCTAATTGCCTCCCCCTGGGTGATCAATTTTAATCCACATGAATAAAACATGTAATCTGGTATCGCCTTATTGGGAGTGGGAAAGAAACTTCCTCGGTCGGGAAGATTAGAAAACTCTTTGCGCTGAACTAAGAAGATGGGAAAAAAAGGAGTTTTTGGATAATAGATTTATCTCTCTCTCTCTCTCTCTCTCTTTGTCTATCTATCTATCGATCTATGTTTCCGTCTAAGTGTCTACTTACACGCATGTGTATATAGATATACACATGTGTGTGTGTGTGTGTGTGTATATGTGTGTGTATATATGTATGTATATATGTATGTATATATATATATATATATATATATATATATATATATATATATATATATATATTTATATATATATATATATATATATGTATATATATATATATATATATATATATCTGTATATATACTTATACACATATATATATATATGTTTATATATATATTTGTATATATATATATATATATGTGTATATATATTATATATATATGCATATATATATCTATAGATATATATATATATATTCATTTATTTATTTATCTATTTATTTATTTATATATACATATGTATGGATGGATGGATGGATGGGTGTATGTATATCTACATATATGCGTTACGTAATATTTTTATAAATATATATGTATATATATATATATATATATATATATATATATATATATATATATATATATATATATATATATATATATATATATATATATATATATATATATATATATACACATATATATATATATATATAGATAGAGATATATACATATATATATGTATATATATGTACACATATATATATGTATATATATAAATATATATATATGCATACATATATACATATTTATGTGTATATATGTGTATATATATATATATATATATATATATATATATATATATATATATATATATATATATATATATATATATATATACATAAATGTGTGTGTGTGCATTTGTATTTGTGTATGTGTCTTTCCTAATGACATTCGTTCGCCCACTCATGAAGCAGAGCTACCGACACAAAACCCAGCCCACAACAAAAGCCAAACACACAGGCC
>NC_091554.1:10589387-10591887 GCF_042767895.1 Penaeus vannamei
TCCATCTAAGACTATTTTGATGATGCTTGCTACTTATTTCTCGATCTCTCTTTCTACCTTTCTTTCTATCAGTGCATCTGTGTCTGTCTATCTACCTATCTATCTCTCTATCTACCTATCTATCTCTCTGTCTATCTACCTACCTATATCTCTGTCTATCTACCTATCTATCTCTCGGTCTATCCACCTATCTATCTCTATGTCTATCTACCTATCTATCTCTATGTCTATCTACCTATCTCTCTATGTCTATCTACCTATCTATCTCTCTGTCTATCTACCAATCTATCTCTCTATGTTTCCATCTATTTATATGTTACTCTATCTATATGTCCATACAGATGTATGCATGTCTGTATGTACGTACGTATCTGACTATATCTACATCTGTTTGTTTTATTCTATTTTTCTATTTTTTGTCTGTCTATCTATCATTCTATCTATCTATCTATTTATCTACCCATCAATCAATCTAGATAGATAAATTGATTGACTGATTGATATATAGATAGATAGATAGACAGGTACATACATATATACATACATACATACATATATATATATATATATATATATATATATATATATATATATATATATATATACATATATATATGTATTTATATATATGTATATATGTATGTGTGTATGTATATATATATATATATATATATATATATATATATATATATATATATATATATATATATATATATATATATATATATATATATATATATATATTTATATATATATATATATATATGTGTGTGTGTGTGTGTGTGTGTGTGTGTGTGTGTGTGTGTGTGTGTGTGTGTGTATGTATATATATATATATATATATATATATATATATATATATTTATATATATATATATATATATGTGTGTGTGTGTGTGTGTGTGTGTGTGTGTGTGTGTGTGTGTGTGTGTGTGTGTGTGTGTGTGTGTGTGTGTGTGTGTGTGTGTGTGTGTGTGTGTGTGTGTGTGTGTGTGTGTGTGTGTTTGTGTGTATCTATCTAAATATATATATATATATATATATATATATATATATATATATATATATATATATATATATATATATATATATATGTATATATGTGTATATATAGATATATACATACATATATATATAAATATATATATATATATATATATATATATATATATATACATATATATGTATGTATATACATATATACATATATACATATATACATATATACATACATATATGCATATATAATTATATAAATACATATATACATATATACATATATTCATATACATATATATGTATACATATATGTGTATATATACTTATATATATATATATATATATATATATATATATATATATATATATATATATATATATAATATACATATATTTATATATATTTATATACATATATACATATATACATATATACATATATACATATATATATATATATATATATATATATATATATATATATATATATATATATATATATATATATATATATATATATATATATATGTGTGTGTGTGTGTGTGTGTGTGTGTGTGTGTGTGTGTGTGTGTGTGTGTGTGTGTGTGTGTGTGTGTGTGTGTGTGTGTAGAGAGAGAGATATATATACAAACATACAGACAGACAGTCAGACAATGATGTTTGTTTGTCAATGCACATAAAAGACACAATGTCCCGGGCAGTCTTACCTTTTCCCAAAGCTTTTTAGCTATTTACATTCCTTCGCTTGCAAATGTGTTTCAGCAAACCGATGGGCAAGTGTGTTTGCTGAGGCCTCGTTCAACACATTTCTTTTTGGAGGAGAGAGGCAGGAGGATAAAGGGGAGAGACGAAGAGAGAGAGAGAGGGAGAGAGAGAGAGAGAGACAGAGAGAGAGAGATGGATGGATGGAGAGAGGGAGGGAAGGAGGGAGAGAAAGAGAGAGAGAGAGAGAGAGAGAGAGGGAAGGATGGAGAGAAAGAGAGAGAAGGAGTCAGACAGATGGGCAAGCAAAAAGACCGAGAGAAAAGATCAGAGAGGCACATTCAAAAGGACAGAAATAAAAGGATAAAAGAATGAGGGAAAGAGAGAGACAAGAAAGGGAAAGTCATTCATGGAAAAACAGACAAAAAGACCCAAATTAAAACAGAGAGAAAAACAAACAAACAAAGGGAGACTTGAACTGACAGAGACTGACAGACAGAAATTGATAGAGGGATAAGGATAGATGAAAGATTACAAGTTTATTTATATTTTTTTTTCTTTTTTCTCTCTCTCTCTATTTTTGCTTTTGATTCAAGTTATCCTTTAGCTTTGCCAGCCTGAGATAGACAGATCAAAAATATAACTTTTCTCAAAGGAGTTACTTTGCAGATATAGCCATTGAGATTGCCAAATTATTTGCTTGTTTGTTTTTGTTGTTTTTGTATTTTGTATGTTTCTCCACATCTAGTTATGATATATTTGATTCTAAGCTGCAAGGAAAAAGTGACATTGATGAAGT
>NC_091554.1:10596887-10599387 GCF_042767895.1 Penaeus vannamei
CTTCTCCCAAAGAAACCAAGTATATAAAGTTACCGTACCTTGGACATATAAGCTTCACCATCCGTAAACAATTACGTGAGATACTGAAACATTCATTCCCATAAATTAAATTCAACATTGTTTTTGTGAACTCCTATAATATCAACTTTCTTTAAAATGAAGATGCTTCTGTCTTCAGAATTATGTTCAAATATTGTGTATATTTTTAACTGTCCTAGATGCAATGCTAGGTACATTGGATCATCTACACGATGGTTCAAACATAGAATACTTGAACACATGAGTAAGTCTATAAGAACCAGCCCACCTCTGAGCAGACCATCTTTCTCCGCTATCCGCCATCATTCACAAACAGAAGACCATCCTTTCACTCACAGTGATTTTAACATTCTGTCTTCCACATCTAACAGACTCGACCTCCTCATCCTAGAATCCCTGCATACGCATAAGATGAAACCCGAGCTGAATGCCAACACAGCCATCCAGTTGTTTACTGTGTAATCACCATAACCACCTTTTCACACTTGTTTGGTATGTCCCACCCTTACACACCTTTTTCACTGTTTCTACCGTTTTATTTTTGTTTGATCCTATTCCCATTTTATTGTTGCTCTTTTTATGAACTATGTTTTTCTTTTGTTTCTGCATCTAATTGTATATTTCTTTGGTTCATTATTTCTAGTATTGATGATGGAGATGAATTACGATCTCTGAAACGTTTACAATAAAGATGTTCACCGCAGCACTGGTTCTCCTTTTCATTCTACGACTACGGTTCCCGAGTGGAAAATCAACAACCGTATATATATATATATATATATATATATATATATATATATATATATATATATATATATATATATATATATATATATATATGTATATATATATATATATATATATATATATATATATATATATATATATATATATATATAGAGAGAGAGAGAGAGAGAGAGAGAGAGAGAGAGAGAGAGAGAGAGAGAGACATACATACATACATGTGTGTTAATATATAGGTGCTTATTCATATACATGTATACATACACTTGTATTCATCTATATGTGTGTGTGTGTTTATGCGTGTATGTGTGTGTGTGTGTGTGTGTGTGTGTGTGTGTGTGTGTTTGTTTGTTTGTTTATGTGTGTGCATAAAAACACACATATGTGTGTCTGTGTATATGTGTAAACATATACCATAGTAATGAAAAAAGAGGGCCAAAGATACAAAAAGACAAACAAACAAAAAGAGAGAAAGAGCCATAAACAGAGACAGACCGAAAGACCAAAAAGAGAAACCGGGAGACACGGCTAGCAACCTTTCCGAACCCGAGCCTCCCAGCCCAGCAAGACCCCTTGCGTAGCCAAGCCCCAAACCCGGCGCTCCGGCTTCGTGAACAGCGACAGACGACCATTAATCTGAGGACTTTCGGCTCGCGCATCTCCTCCGGGAGCTGTAAAGAGCGAGCGCCCCGACTATCTCCTGCCGAGATGAATACGGCGCTCCTTATTATGAGGTTTTTGAAGGACGCGTCGGTAAGGCGGGTATGATGCGAGGGAAAGGTGAGGAAAGAAAGAGAAGGATGGAAGGAGAGGGGGTGAAGGAGTGGGAGAGAGAGGGATGGAGGGAGAGAGATGGCGGGAGGGGTGAGTGAGGGAGGAAGAGGGACAGGGAAAGAGCGCGAGAGATAGAGAGAGAGAGAGAGAGAGAGAGAGAAAGAGACAGAGAGAGAGAGAGACAGAGACAGAGAGAGAGAGAGAGAGAGAGAGAGAGAGATAAAGAAAGAAATGAAGAGAGAGAGAGAGAAAGAGAGACATCGCCATAGCGACAGAATGAGACAGAGACACAAAGACAAAGAGAAAGAAAGAAAGAAATGAAGAGAGAAAGAGAGAGAGAGAGAGACGCACGCACGTACACAGAGAGAAAAAAAAACGTTTTTTCTTCCCTCGGTTAGCGAAGCGGGGCATCCTGTGGGAGAGGCGAGACGGACGGCCGGAGGGAGGGAGGACAGGTCAAGGGCAGGCGAATGGCAGGAGAGAAATGTGTGAAGATGAAGAAATTGTTTCGGAAGGTAAAAGAAAAAAACACGATAATTTATGGATAAACTTGTTAAAAGGTATACGGTTCAGTTGTTATTTAGTAATTGCGATTATCACTATCGAATTATATGAAAAGAATGTTTCTGTTCGTTATTCTGATAACTGATGTAATTATAAGAATAATCATATGTGTGCGTTTCTGTATCTGTGGGTGTATGTATTTGTATATATTTCTGTTTGAGTGTTTTGTGTGTGTGTGTGTTGTGTCTGTCTGTCTGTTTGTCTGTCCGTCCGTCTGTCTGTCTGGATGCATGCTTCACGCGCGCCTAATGCCAGTGCGTGCATGTCCTAACGCAAGCATTTCCCAAAGCTGTCATGTGAAGAAGATTCAGAAAAAACACACCGAAAACCTGTGATAAGTTCGTGTAATCTGTGCTGCGCTTGAGGCCACCACAACGGA
>NC_091554.1:10624387-10626887 GCF_042767895.1 Penaeus vannamei
AAAATAAACAGTTAGACGCGTTGAAAAATTAAATCTTTATTATTCCCAAAGACCAATAAGTCTAAATATTTCTTTCAAAGCAAAGGATATATATAAACATAAGCATATATATATATATATATATATATATATATATATATATATATATATATATATATATATATATACATACATCATTATCACTATATACACCATCGACATCATTATATGCATCACAACTGCAATTATCAGTTATGAAAACAATGATAATGATAATACCAGTAATGAAATCCTCTTACGCCCTTCTTCACTGACGAATAATTCTTCAAATCATCACACTGCTGTTATCTTAATCAGTTTAGCGATTAATTTAATTTAAAGCTAAAGTGAAAAACGACCTGAAAAGTGGGGGGAGGGATGAGACCGGGGAAGCGAGAGAGAGAGAGAGAGAGTGACGACGGAAAGAGAACGAGGGGGGAGAGAGAGAGTGAGAGAGAGAGAGAGAGAAATATATATATATGTGTGTGTGTGTGTGTGTGTGTGTGTGTGTGTGTGTGTGTGTGTGTGTGTGTGTAGAAAGAGAGAGAAAGAATGAGAGAGGAAAAGAGAGAGAGGGGGGGGGGGGGATGGTGGAAGCGGAGCTTAGTCATGCCGGGGGGGGTGGGGGGTGGGGCGCCAAGGTGATAAGAGACACAAAATCAGGATTAATGGCAGCGCAAAAAAGGATTAATTTTGTTCCCTCCTCCTTCGCCTGTCCCTTTCTACCCTTCCTTTCTCCTTCTTTATCTTTCTTTCTCTCTTGTCCTTTTCTTTCGTTTTCTTCTTTCGCTGTCTCCCTTTCCTTCCTATTTCCTTCCAGTCATCCTCATTTCCTCTTCTTTTTTTCCTCTCTTTCTTGTTTTTTTTCTCTTTCTCTTTACTATCTTCTTCATTATTCCTCTCTCTCTCTCTCTCTCTCTTCTTTGTTCCTTTCCCTTTTATCCATTTACCATTTTTCTCTGTATACTTCTTTCCCTTCTATTTCTCCTTCCTTTGATTATTATCCTCTACTGTTTTCCCTCCTCACGTTTCCTTCATCCTTCCCCTCTCCTTCTTCCCTCCCTATTCCCTCCTTTCCCCTCAGCATATTCACTCATTTTACCTTCTTTCCCTGTTCCCTCCTTCTCTTCCTTCATTATCCCTCCCTCTTCCCTTTCTCCCTTCCCCTCATCCCTTCCACTCCATTTTCCCCTTTCTCCTCCCCCTCCTCCTTCCCTCCTTCCTCCCACTTCCTCTTCCCTCCCTTCCTCCTTCATCCCTTCCACCCCATTTCCTCCTCTCCCCTCCCTCTTCTCCCCTCTCTCCTCCCTCCCTCTTTCCTTTCTCTTCCTTCCCTCTTCCCCTCTTCCCTTCATCCCTTCCACTCCATTTTCCACCCCTTCCTCCTTCCCCTCTTCTTCCTCCCTCTTTCCCTCATCTCCTTCCACCACATTTTCTTTCCCCTTTCTCCCCTCCCTTCTCCCCCTCCCACTCCTCCTCCTCCTCCTTCTCCCACTCCCTCCCTCCTCCTCCTTCTCCCCTCCCTCTCCCCTCCTTCCTCCTTCCCTCCCCTTCCTCTCCCCTCCTTCTCCCCTCCCTCTTCCCCTCATCCCTTCCACCCCATTTTCCCCTCTTCCCCTCGCCGCGCCTCCGAGACCGGTACCCTTCTGTCAATTTTTACATATAATCAATAAATGTCGTTGCCAAGAAGACCCCCATCGATCCCTGAGGGGTCAATGTGAGGGGAAAGGAGGAATTCCCCTCTCGGCATGAGGCTTGGTCTCTCGCGAAGGAGGGATGAGGGAGGAATGGGTAATGGTGGTTGTGTAATGAGGGAATGTATGGTATAGAGAGCGGATCTTGAGGGGGGGGGGGGTTCTTTCTTTCGTTCTTTCTTTCTTTCTTTTTGCTATTTCTTCTTCGTCTTCTAATTCTTTCCCATCTTGTTTTTTTCTTCTTCTTCTTGATCTTATTCTTATTCTTTTGCTTCCCTTTCTTCTTCTTCTCCTCATTCATCTTATTTTTCTTCAATTTTGTCTCTTTCTTGTTCTTCTTTTTCTTCTTCGTCTTCTTCTTCGTCTACTGCTTCATCTCCTTCTCTTTCACCTTCACCTCTCTTTCTCCTTCTTCTTGCACAAATAGCTTATACATAACATCGGTAGGAAATATTGGGTTTTCTCTCCTTCGTTTTATTATCAATATTATTATCAGTAAAATTATTATTATTATTATTATTATCATTATCATTATTATTATTATTATTATTATTATTATTATTATTATTATTATTATTATTATTATTATTATTATTATTATTATTATTATTATTATTATTATTATTATCATTCATTCCTTTTCCTTGCACAGATTGCTTAGTCAAAAAACTGCACACGACAGATAGTTAATATTTTGTACTTTCTCTTTTTATAGCTTGAATGCCGTATATAGAAAACCTTGACTTTTTTGTCCAGATGGTCTGTACCAAAAGCTACGGAGCATAGCC
>NC_091554.1:10646887-10654560 GCF_042767895.1 Penaeus vannamei
TCCCCTTCCACTCTCCCCCTACATCACCTACTAACCCTTCCTCTCCTACCTACTATTATTTTATTCCAGTCATTCTCTTCGTCTCTCTTCTACCTTGCTCTTCTCTCTCTTCTCTTCTTCCCCATTACCAATTACTCTTCATTCTGTCTTACTCCCTTCCTCATCCATCTTTCTTTTAACCCTCCCCCCTCTATCTGTGTCATTCCCAATTAATGATTTTATAATTTTCAATTAATACTCCTATTTTCTGGCCTTTTTCCCTATCTTTATTTAATTCTCTATGTATTCTATCCTCTTGTTTCTTACCCTCACTCACTCCCCCTTTAACCAACCCCAATTCTCTACATCTTCTCTTTCTTCCTCGGATATTTTCTCCTTTTTTTCTCTTCCCTCCTTCTCACTCATTTATTCATTTCCTCTACCTCTCCTTCCTTCGTCATCCACTTCCCCCACTTTCCCCTATTCATCCCCCTCTTTTTTACTCATTTCCCCTTCTTTACTCTCCCTCATTCCACCTCTCCCTCCTTCCCTCACTCTCCCTCCCTAACCCTTCCTCTCCCTCCCTCCCTCCCTAACCCTCCCTCCCTGTCCCCTCCCCCTCTCTCCCTAACCCTCCCTCTCCCTCTCTCCCTCCCTAACCTTCCCTCTCCCTCCATCCCTCCCTCTCTCCCTAACCCTGCCTCTCCCTCCCTCCCTCCCTAACCTTCCCTCTCCCTCCATCCCTCCCTCCCCCCCCCCCTCTCTCTCTCTCCTTCCCCGCGATCAACGAAACCAGCCGGAACGGAAGCCCCGGGGACGCAAAGAAGGACAAAGCCTCTTGTGGCGATGCTCTGGCGTCTTCTCCTTGATATAGCCCGGCTTGCCTTTAAGCCTGTCGGTGAAGCGGCGCGCGCGGGTCGTCAGCGGTGAAGCGAGGCGAAAGAACTTGGGGTTTTGTGCGGCGCTGGAATTGCTCTCCGGTGATGTCGCTTGTGCGTTGTATGTGTGTTGGGGTGTGTGGGTGTCGCTTCTTTTTATTTGTATTTTTTTCTTCTTCTTTTTATTGGTTGTTTTTCTTCTTTTTGTTGTTGGTTGTTTTTCTTCTTTTTATTTTTGGTTGTTGTGTTTTTTTTTATTGTTTTTCTTCTTTTTATTTTTGGTTGTTTTTCTCCTTTTTATTGTTGGTTGTTTCTCTTCTTCTGCTTCTCCTTTTTCTTCTTGATGATACTAATACTTCTGATAGTTATGATAATGATAATGATGAAACTGATAAATGATGATAAAGTTTATAGCACTAATGATAATTAATGATATGATAACAGTAGTAGTGACATTATCAATAACAATAAAAATGATGATGATAATAATAAAAATAATGGTCATGATAATGATGATAATGATATTAACAATAATAATATAACAATAAAAAAAGCATCAACCCAAATCATGTTAATGATATTAGCAGTACTGATAAGATGGTGATAATGATGATAACAGTGATGATGAAAGTAATAGAAATAATGATAATAAAGGAAATAACAAGAGTAGTAATGAGAACAATGATAATGAGAATGATAATCATAATGTAATGACAATCATAATGATAACAATAATGATAATAATAATAATGATAATAATAATAGTAATAATAATAATAGCAATCATAATGATAATAATAGCAGTAATAATGATAATAATAATAATAATTATTATTATTATTATCATTATTATTATTATTATTATTATTATTATTATTACTATAATCAGTAGTATTATTATGACTATAATAATGACATTAGTAATGATGATGATTATGATAATAATGATAATAATGATGATATTAATAAGAAGAATGAAAATCATAAAAATAGTAATAATGATAATGATAATAATAATAATAATAATAATAATAATAATAATAGTAATAATAATAATAAGGATAATAATAATAATAATAATGATAATAATAATGATGATAATAACAATAATAACAACAACAATAATAATAATAATAATAATAACAGTAATAATAAAATGATAATAATGATGATAGTAATAATAATAATGATTATTATTATCATTATTATCATTATTATTACTATTATCATAATAATAATAAAAATGATAATAATAATAATAGTTATAATGATAATAATAATAATAATAATAAGGATAACGATGGATAGGTGTTTGAAAGGATGCTAATCATTATAATGATAATGACAATAAAGATCATTATAATGATGATAATAACAACTATGAAAGTAATGACTAATGATAGCAACAGCAATAACAACAATGATAGCACTAAACAAAATCAAACATTATCCAAAATAAGCAAAAATAAAACAACAAACGACAATAATGAAAAAAAAAAACATAATTTTAAGAAAAACAATTTGCAACACATCGGGTGTTCCAGATTAACCCACCAATGCCCAGAGCTTCCTTAACTTTCTTTAAACTTCTCCGGACTTCCTCGAAGACAAAGTACCGCCTTCTCCTACGTACTATAACTTCAAAGAACTTCTAGGTTACTTGTTCGGGCTTTTGTTAAGAGAGAGAGAGAGGGAGAGAGAGAGAGAGAGAGAGCGAGAGAGAGAGAGAGAGAGAGAGAGAGAGGGAGGGAGGGAGGGAGGGAGGGAGAGAGAGAGAGAGACAGAGAGAGAGAGAGAGAGAGAGATAGAGAGAGACAGAGAGAAGGGGGGGGGTGAAAATGTGAATAAAAAGAAGGTAAAAAGGCAAAAAAAAAATCAAATAAAGGAATGAAAAAGAAAAGTCAGACAGACGCGGTTATATGCTGTCCGAGTCGGTGAAAAACTCTACGGGCGAATATCCATATTTCATTACTAGACAAGCACATAAACAACTGCATTATTAATGATAATTATGATAATTCATACGGCAACGACAATTATGATAATGATTGCAATTGTTATAACAATCACTATCATCAACATGAATATATTCCAGAAACTATTATTGGTAACAATAGCAATATAAAAAATAAAAGTGATTATTATTATAGATATAACAATAACAATAATAATGATAATGATAACAATGACAAGAATGATAAAAATGAAAACGATAATAATAATAATAATGAAAATAAAGGTAATAACAATGATTTGAATAATCATAACTGTAGTGGATAATCATAAACTCCGTAGAGTTCCAGATGTGGAATTTGTCAGCATGTAATTCCCAGGTATAGGAAATGTCCTTGAGGATGTTTTCGCATTTGGTGAAGACTCTCAGGTGATTCAAGAGTGATCCTGTAATCACAATAAAAGAAAAAAAAGCATCCCTGGCTGAGTAAAAGGGCAACGTAAAAAGAGCATCCAAATTATATATTCATTTCGCACAAATCTTTCCAAACAGAACCAATACACGAGACAACACACCGTACACTTCCTTGGTAAAAACAGAGTCAACCCACCACAGCACGAGAAGCACCAGTCAGCCAGCAAGTAATCCAAAGGGTCTGTCACCACACAAGATAAATGCTTCTCCCTCTCCGACTGACCTGATTTGACCTTTTATACCAGTGGCTTCCCTGGCTTGGTGATTTTTATCCATGATGCACTTTATTTCATATATCAAATGGTGTATGGCGTGTTTGAAATATGAGTAGAAATACATGAAACAAAAAGAATAATAAAACTATACAAAATGGCCACATGGAAGAAATAAATGACGGGAAAGTACGAAGACAAAAGAAAGAAGGGATCTGTGAGGGAAATGGAGAAACATGGAGAATGGATGGATGAAGAAATGGAGAAGGGAAAAACGAGTGAAGAACAAAGCTAAGGTGAACCACTCGAAGACGAAAAGGCAAGAATTTGTAAGGCAGGTCAAAGGGGTATAAAAACACGTTCGTACATTTTCTATACATTTCGTCAGATGGGAAATTCACTACTATAAAAATAGCTATAAAAATGATGATAATGAAAATAATAATTATAATGATGAGGATGTTGATAATGATAATCGTTATTGCTGTTATTATGATAGTAATAATGGTAATAGGGATACTAATACTAATGATGATAACTATAACAATAATGATGAAGATAATGATAGTAACAGTAACGACGATATAAATAAGAACAGTAATAATCATGATTATCATAATAATATTAACAATGATAATAATTACGATAATAGTAGCAAAAAAAGTATTATTAGGATAATGATTACAATAATGATAAAAAATAAAGATAATGATAACAATGATAATGGTAATTACAACAAAAATAACAATAGTAATAATGTAATGATAATACTAATAATAACAATAAAATGATAGAAGTTAGAATAAGTAGAATTATAATAAGTAATTAATAGAATAATGATGATAATGATAATAATGATAATGATAATAATAATAATAATAATAATAATAATAATAATAATAATAATAATAATAATAATAATAATAATAATAATAATAATAATAATAATAATAATTAGGATAATAATAGTAATAATAATAATAACAATAATAATAAAAATAGCGATAATGATAATAAAAAATTATAATAATCATAATAATAATAATAATAATAATAATAATAATAATAATAATAATAATAATAATAATAATAATAATAATGATAATAATAAATGTTAATGATAATACCAAATCAAAGAGGCCCGTTTTTCTCGCCGTCCAGGACATCTAAGCCTCCACCAGCCCTGTATATTTTCTTTAAAAATCCTTCAAGTTCTTTCCTTCTTTCTTTTCCTTTGGCCTCCCCACTTCTTTCCTTCTTTCACTTCCTTGTTCCCCCTTTTATTCATTTTTTTCCTCCCTCTTTCACTCGCTTTCGCCCCGAGTGATATCAAAGGACGAAGAATTAATACATAATTTCACTCATCTTACTTTCGACTTACGTTGGAGAGCAAGTGTCTTTGATCTTCCAGGGAGAGATATCACCCTGGGGCAAGCAAGTGTTATAATTGGCAAGAATTTAAGTGCAGCTTGGAGTAAGAAGCGAGGATCAGTGAAAGATGAAAGGTAGAGGATAGAATGATTTTAAAAAAAGGAAAAAAAAAGTGTTATTTTGTAACCTTTTCTGGACACCTTGTTGGGTGAAGAAGAAATGGTCGACATTCGGGGAATAACCTTGATAAAAATGGGACGCCCGGGTATGATTCATCTTTCTCCCTTTCATTGGCTATTTCTTTCGCTCTATCTCTCTCGCTGTCTCTGTGTCTCTCTGTCTCTGTCTCTCTTTCTCTCTCCTTCTCTGTCTCTGTCTCTCTTTCTCTCTCTCTCCCTCTCTCTCTCTCTCTCTCTCTCTCTCTCTCTCTCTCTCTCTCTCTCTCTCTCTCTCTCTCTCTCTCTCTCTCTCTCTCTCTCTCTCTCTCTCTCTCTCTCTCTCTCTCTCTCTCTCTCTCTCTCTCTCTCTCTCTCTCTGTGTGTGTGTGTGTGTGTGTGTGTGTGTGTGTGTGTGTGTGTGTGTGTGTGTGTGTGTGTGTGTGTGTGTGTGTGTGTGTGTGTGTGTGTGTGTCTCCTCTCTCTATCTAACTCTCTCACGGACCATTTCTCAATCTGGCAGGTCCATCATTTTGATACAATAGACAAATAAATGAAGTGAAGTCGATGGAAATTAATAAACATATAAATTAAGAAAAAAAGCAGACAATACAAATAGGTAGGAACGACAAATGAGAAAATTAGAAATTAAATACCTTTTGATATACAACTAAGAGCACTGAAAATTGATTATGATTCGTCCTGTGGAAACATTCCGAAAAAAATACAAATATCCCCATCATAATTAACCGGGGAAATGTCACTTTATTTTGATCCAGGGAAATACATTCAATTCAGTGCCATCCGATCCAATAACGAAGCCGAAATTCGCAATAAAAAAGATTATCAATGTTTACGCAGTCGTGAGATATTGAGACAGCAAAACGCGCTGCAACATCTGTACAGCCTGTAGCAATCACGACATCAATCAAGCATTCTGTTATTGCAGTTTTTGGATCATGATTAAAAACCGCAATCCGACATCCGTGCAACGATTTTGCTTCAGTCCAAATAATAACAATTTGGAATTTATGGGAGCGAGGAAAAGCGTTTGTCTCGCGTTACTTCGGTGTGCAAGTATGTTGTTGTTGTTGATGGTCTGTTGTGCTGGGAGCTCTTTTGTAATTTGTTTTGTTGTTGTAGTGTTTGCTACTACTGTTATTGTCGTTGTTTTCGCTGATTCTGTTGTTGTTGTAGTTGTTGTTGTTGTTGTTGTTGATGTTGTTGTTGTTGTTGTTATTGTTGTCGTTGTTGTTGTTGTTGTTGTTGTTATTCTAGTTGTTCTTAATGTTGCCAATGTTCTTGTCGTTGATTTTGTTATCGTTGTTATTGTAGTCATTGCTTTATCAGTTTGACACGTGTCCTCTTTAATACCCTTTTTTACTTTACTTTTTTACTTTTTTACTATTTTTTACTTTAGCCATTCCTTCTTGCATTCGTACCAACTATCAATTTTGATCATCTTTATGCTAAATTTCAACAGTATCATAATGATTGTCTTTGAATCAAAAGTCAGAAATGTATTGCAGATATTCCGCCATGGTAGATATCTTTGTTGGCATTTTCTTCATAATTAGTATGTTCATTATCATCATTACTATTATTATCATTATAATCAACATCGTTATTGTTATTGCTATCATCATAATTATCATCACTATCATTATCATTATCATCATCATCATCATCATCATCATCATCATCATCATCATCATCATCATCATCATCATCATCATCATCACCAACATCAACATCATCATTATTATCATCATTATCATCATCATCATCACTACTGTTATTATTATCTTTATCATTGTTATTATTGTTATCGTCATTATTATCATTCTGCTGATGATGGTTACTACTATTATAATCATTATCATTATTATCGTGATTTTTATTGTTATCAATATTTTCATTATAATTGTTATTACCATTGTCATTATCTTCGTTATTAATGTCATTATCATTATCATCTTAATCATCATCATTATTATCATTAGCATTGCTATTATCATTATCATTATTAACATCATTATCATCATCATCATTATCATTATTATTGCTATCAATGCTATCAATATTATCATTATTCTTATTATTATTATTAAATGCATACATATATGCCTATACAACAACAACAACAACAATATATATATATATATATATATATATATATATATATATATATATATATATATATATATATGCATATATATAGATATATATACATGCAGACACATATAAATATGGATATAGATATAGATATATATAGATAGATATATAAATATATATGTATGCATATGTGTGTGTGTGTATGTGTGTGTGTGTGTGTGTGTGTGTGTGTGTGTGTGTGTGTGTGTGTGTGTTTAAGCTCATGGTAAAACTTCCTCACAATTCCCCGCATGATTTGTTCAAACAAAACCAAAAGATTTCAGTTCACCTGCAACTGACAAGAAAAGATGGAAAAGGAAAAACTGAATGAAAACGTACCTATAAAAAAACGTTTTCGCAACATGTTCTGTTACTTCCATGGCTTGTTGAATATCACTCGCCTCAACACTTCCTTGCAACTCGATATTGCAAGAACACTATTCTGTTTCCTTGTTTTTGACAGCACTGGCTAACAATGCATCTTTCCAACAAAAAG
>NC_091554.1:10670060-10672560 GCF_042767895.1 Penaeus vannamei
TTCTATAAGTTGGCACGAAGTACTAATAAGAGGGGCAGTATAGGGGCGCATCCCCCCCTCTGTCTAGGGAATAGAGATAAGGTAGGAAAGGTTAGGTTTGGGTTTGTGGGCTCGTATAATAGACTGGTTTTAGGGTGAAGGGTGTGTCACTTTCTCTAACACAAACCATAATATGGATGCATTGTTGATTTATGATCACTGGATTGTTTGTTGTAGAGATATATTAAGTGATCTGTAAGCTATCTAAAATACATGATAAAAAAAAGAAATATGTTAGCACTTCTGGAAATGCCTCAGATATTTGGAATATTAACATTTAACTAATTTTCGATGGGTGTCCTACATAGACACCCAGAAAAATAAACATTGCTGGGTGTCCCACCAGTGTGATGTTGGATCGGAGCTTGCGCTCCGATTCTGTCATGGGCTGTGGCCAGCATGTGGGCAGATTCCGGGCTAGCCTTGCGCGCCTATTTTGTAGCTGCCCGGAAACTATTATTTTCGTCTTGAAAATATACCGGCATTATATATTGTCACTAATGAATGACATTCATTATTTTACCGTAGTCCAAGTTCTGTTGGAAATGCACTTCTCTATAGTCTGTTTACAGTATGTCACATGACATTAACCTTTAGAGGAGATGCCATCTCATTATCTGACATGTTTTTGTCTTGATGTATCAGTATGTTACAGAATCGTTTCTATCTCTTCCAATTCAGTTCACTGAGAACAATCATTTCATACTGTGAGTGAGACTTGAAAATACTACTTCCCTTTTTCTGGCATCCCTTGGGAATACTTGTATAGTCTACCCAACCTCTTAGCCTAAATATAGGGTGCATGTATCAAAGGGGTAGACAGTGTACAATAATAGAAATTGACATATCATGAAATTTCAAAATACTTTGACATTTATATTACAGACTATGAATATTAAAGGTATTATACAATATTGGAAGTAACTTACTGATAACAGTATTATGACTTTGGTACTCCAATAAATGTGAAAACTATCTATTACATATATTTTAACAACATAGATTTTTTTCTGGTTCTATGTTTGACAATGAATTGACAGAAAGGTTGCCAGAACTCCACTAGTAAGATAAAGGATAAATGTCACTTGAGGCAGTCAAATACTTGAGGTGTCTTGGTGCTCACACCTTGAGTCAACGAAGCAGGCATTTTGACTGAGTGGTTGAAATGTATTGTGACACATGATTAGTGATTGTGATTGATGTGGGATATCTCCTTAATTTGCAGTTAGTAAAAGATGTATCATATATGAAGAAGGACCGAGAATCAGTCCACCTATTGATTCTGTGTATTGTTTATCAACCAGAAATTGATCCTCTCTGTTAGTGAATATGTTAAAATTGCATAGAAAGAAAGAAAGAAAGAAAAAAATATATATGCTCAACCCAATATTCATCAGTTAACCCGATGCTGCCAGGGAGGACATATATGTTTATGCCATGCCCACTGTTAGTTTATTTTATTGATTGTCTTTACACAAAGATGGCTCCATAAGTACTTAGTTACTAAAAAGTCAATCACTAATACTATCTATTTCACCTGTTTCCCCTTTTCCTTGGTTTTCTGAAATATTTTCTTATATATTGCAGTTAGTAATTTTAATAACTTTTAGACAGTTATATTATCTATGATGATAGTAACAGCATCGATATTGATAGTATTAGTTGAAGAACATGTTCCTGTAAAACTCAAGGAAAGGTGGAATCAGGTGAGGTTACGAGGTCAACTAATTGACTTCATTGTGGCTGAGCTCTTGTAGTGCCATCTATATATAGACACATTTCACAAAACAATACTACAGTGAGCACTACACTTTCTCAGTGACATGGGTTTAAGCTATAGAATGAGTTACCTGTCATTCCACGCAATTGGACTGAGAAATCTTAGTGCCCAAGAGTATATGTTCTGAGTGATGTATATTTCAGTTACTTTTAAGTTATATCACATTTTAGAAATCACTAAAATTGTCCCAAGTTTTGGGCATATATAACATTGTTTAGATTTGTTGGCATGTGCCAAAGTGTCACAAGGTGTGCAGGCAACCTGTGAAATTCCTGGTTGTCTTTAGCGCAATCACGGAAATGTTTTTTACATTCAAAGTGGTATGAAACCTGTAATCTCGATGTATGTTTGTAAAAGTGACCACCTGTGGAAATAGTGTCACACTTGCTTCTGGTTTCATCCTTGTTAGCATTTTCATTTTCAAAGTAATGATTCTCTCTTTTCTGAAGATTTATAATCAAGATATATTGCACTCATACTTTTTTCATTTGTATATTTGTATATTTCATTTGTCTGTCTGTTACTCCTCCTCCTTCTCTTCCTCCTCCTTCTCTTCCTCCTCCTCCTCCTCCTCCTTCTCCTCCTCCTCATCCTTATCCTCATCCTCATGCTCATCCTTCTCCTCCTTCTTCTTCTTCTTCTTCTTTTTCTTCTTTATCTTCATCCTCCTCTTCCTTCTCC
>NC_091554.1:10677560-10687560 GCF_042767895.1 Penaeus vannamei
CAACAAAAATTTCTCTTTTTAAACAGTTCTGTATTATGCTTTGAAAATGCATTATATATGTCTCCTGGTGACCAGAGCTTACGCCGTAGAAAACATGCCGTTCTGTGTCATTCAAAATTAGAAGCTGCATTGGAAAACCAACATCAGTAAGTTTCATTGTACTGGGATGCATGAAATCTTACTTTTATAATACATAGATTTTGTTAGTGTTCTTACAATTTGTATTACTTTGTGTTTTGAGAAGTCATAGTATGAATGGTGACTGATAAATTTTGACTTTGCAGGTCACTACAGAGAACCTTAGGTGAGCTGAGAGATTACCAGAAGCGGCATGAGGAGTGGTTATCTCTCCAGCAGAAGCTTCTTCTTGAGCAAGCTACTCCAGAAATGAAACTGGAGTCAAGACTGGAATATGAAGAGCAGAAAATCAGAGAGAGCACAGATGGAAGAGGTTGGTTAAATGATGAATGTCGTGGGTCTTTGATTTTTGAAAGATGCATTTTTAGTTCACTCACAAATTAGGAAGAAGACCATTTGGCAACATATTACTGTATGCAATGGTTACTAGACATTTGCACAATTTTTGTTCCTTGCAGGTCAAGACTGTTTTCAGTACCAACAGGATGGCCACACGTTCTTGAGTTGCAACATGCGACGAGATCAGCTGGAGCAAAGAGGTTCTCCTTCAGAGCTCCTCTTAGATTTACAGAGTCTTCTACATACTGTGGAATCAGAGGCACTGAGGTTAGGGCAGCATGTGCTCAAGAGAAAGCCTCTGCTAATGTCTCAGGTACCACAGATCATGCCACTTCATCCAACGAAGACCTACAGGTGAGAATTGAAATTTTGTAGAGCATGTTATATGTCTGTGCATGAGAGAAAAGAAAAATGAATGAGAGTAGAGTTTGTTCTGAGTCTTTCTTGACCCAATTGTAATGGGAGCCCCCAAAACCATACTGAATAATACACCAGGGTGCATGCAGAGTCAGCTGTTCAAAAATCAGAAGCACAAGAAATATAAATTTTCCCCACTCTCTATGCTGTTGCCTGTGGTATAAATGATATTCTGGGTAATGATGCAAAAAAGAGTCTGTAAGCCCATTTTTGAGGGCCTCTTTTTCCTCAACAAGTGCACAACTATTTAGATTAGAGTAGTCTCAACTTTGCATGATATGAAGACATCATCCTGGTATAAGGGATGGTCTCTTATGATGTGATAGGACGATATATAGCATCATCTCTGTGTTAAATGGATGAAGTAATCCATTCCAACTTACTTATTTCATATCCATATATGAAGTAAAAGGATCATATTTGAATGTCTTGCACAGAGCATGATACTGTGGTATTTCTATGAGAGAAATTTGACAGATGAAAAATACAAGAGAATATTTCATCTTCTGCCTGTAATAGGAATGGTGGTACACCAGGGATCTTGGATGTGACACTTGGTGAAGGTTTCCCCACCCCAGAGCAATGCGAGCAGGCACCTCCTCTCCCACAGTGGGATGACTTTCCTTCTGTTTTCCTTCCTGCCGAAAACAAGGGATTCTCGTAAGTAGATATAGGAGCAACATATGATTCAGTATATAAATGAAAAGGAATTTTAAGATAACACTGGGTATGATGTGGTAATAGTTTCTCTGCTTGCAAATAGCCATTTTTTTTATGATTATTTTCGTTTTTAAAGAGTTGACAGATTTCTTAGTGACGACATAGACGTCAGCTTTAACGAGGAACACCCTTTGCCATGGCATCCACCAATATGTGAGCGACTCAGTGATGTTGTAGAAGGGATTGATGACATTCCTGGTATTAAAGAGCGGCACACGTTGACCACAAGGAACCCTGATCCCCATGCTGTCCCTTACCTCATGAAGTATGGTTATCAGGGATCTGAGGCAGAAATAGGGCAACGCATTAGCAGTGCCATGAAGAAAGTAAGTATGAAAGCTATTGGTGTTTTTTTGTACTTTGATTTTATTTAAGTAGTTTTAAGTAGAAAAAATATATGGATAAATGCTAAACTATTTATTGAATCTTCTAGGGTGTTGGCCCCCAGTGGCTTCTCTACAACTTAGCTGGACTATACTGGCGAGTGCATGGAAACCTGTATAATGGTGTTGAGTGTTTGAGACGTGCTGTTGCAACAGCTCCTGAAGAATGGCGTGATGTGCCTCTAGTAAACACAGCAGCTTTGCTGTATACAGCAGGACACATTGATGATGCTTTAACCTTGACATTACAAGCTGTTCAAGTTGATGATCAAGAGGTCAGTTGTGTGATGCTCTGCATTGACTTACTGGTTTTGAACTAATTAAAGGTTAGGATAAAAAGATGCGAAGAAATTTCTAATGTTTCTTTTGAAGAAAATGTCTTTGATGTGAGAACTTATTTTATGTTTTGTTTTACATTTAAGTGAAAATATTTTATTATCTATGTTTATAGCCTTAGATAAAGCTCAGTAAAAAACAATGGTTTCATTTGCTTTGTGTGTAATGAATGTTGATTAGAAGACAAGAAAAGATTATATTATCAGAAAGAAGTTGTTGGGTTTGCCTACTTAATTGTGTGTCAGTGAATTAGTGTTTTTTGTACTACTAATAGTATTTTATTTTTTGTATTGTTTTCATTTTTTCTTTTTAAAAATTCATCAGCCAGAGACAAACTTCCTGTTGGCTAACTTGTACTGTGGGAAAGGAAACCTAACAGGTGCATGGCACCACTATGAACGCGTGTTGGCAGCCTCCCCTAATCACCCTGCCGCTCTTCAATATCTGACCGCTCTCGCATGCCACACCCGACCTCCACACTCCGTCCGACCTTTACCTACGTGCCAGAATCAGGTAGATGGATGGAATATTTGATCTTTGATCTTTATTCCCTTTTTCTCAATTTGTTTCAACTTGCCTTCCTTCTTTTCATTTTTCTTCTCTTACATAGTTTGGATTATTCTATTTATGATTTTTTTTTTTTTTTTTTTTTTTTTTTTTTTTTTTTTTTTTTTTTTGATAAGCAGATGAAGATATTGTGCATATTTGAAGAATTGGTCTTGGTGGCTTGTCATCAGATTTGTTATAAGGAGAATTTTCAGTTTAAAAAGTTAATTTTTGTTTTGGAGATAAGAAAATTATAGATTTTGATTTGTAATTCACTTAATATTCTTAATTCAAGGGTGGAGTTGAAGAAGGCGTTTGTACAACAGATGGAGGTTGTCAGGCTGTTGTAGACAATGGATCTGGTGATGACAAAAGTAAGTTTTCCCCCAAAAAAATTAGGTGATAAAGAAAATATCATGTTGATATCATGGTTGAAATTTCAGATATAAATCTGTATATATGAAGTAATTTAGCTCACTAAAAGAAGTATAGTGTATGAAGCATTTCAGTGTCATTGCATTTTGACAACTTATGATTAAATGACAAATATCGCAGTGTAAACATAACCGACATAACCCACAGCCACAGAAAAATATGTAGTCTTTGCTATAACTGGCGATCAGTATGTTCTCATTTGTGCTCACTGCCTAGCTGGAATGTGTGATGATGTTTTTTCTTCTTTATATTAGGAAATGAAAGTAGAATGGTAAAATATGGAGCCATACTGTGTAACCATTGGTCACTCCATGTTAGCACACTATAGATTTGTCACTCATTCCCTTTCCATTGGTGAAAAAAATATAAAAAAAGATATCGCATAAGCTTTGCTGGAGAATGTTGCCAAGATGTTACACTTTTTTGGTAATGATTTTTTTTTCTTTTTTAGCATTTCTGAAAGACACATTCATAAAAGAATTGTGCATCTTTGGAAGTAGAACATAGCAGACAATAATTTCCCAATAATCTAATTTAGTTGAGATTCTTTCCTACTTTTAATTTTGACAGTACTGAGAAAAAAGAAAAAGCAGAATAGGTGTGTGAAAGGATTTGATAATTCTGCATAAAAGTGAATTTTTATATTCGTTTATGCATTATTACTACAGCTGTGATAATTATAATCATGTTGCAAATCTGTATTGCAATGAAAAAGACACTTTTAGTAATGAAATGTAAAAGTACATTTCATTTCGACCAAAGATTTGCCAAGCTTATGTTGAAAATCATGTTGGTAAGGGTCATTTAAGGAGTTAAAATTTGTGGCTTACAGATGAATTGCTTGAGGAGATCAACCTTGATCTTGAAATTGAGACAGAAGAGAATGAAGACGAGGATAACTCCTCTTTATCAAAGCCTTCAGTTCCGGCTGAAGACAAAAGCAAAGGAACAGGAGATCCCCAAGGACCTGAGTCTAAGGTAATGATTAGTTAAGGAGATCCAATTTTTTACATGGTTTTTCATGTATTAACTAGAATAACATTGATTATACATCATATTCTATCTATTTCTTTTTTGGAAGTTTAAAACATTTGACATAGATCTAAGGGAATAACAAGCAAAGGAATTGTTGACCTGATTGTTTATATTTTTTACTTACAGTTATGTAAGTTAGATAAAAACTAACTAATCTCATGTATTAAATACCATTTATTTTTTTGTCCAGATATCCAACAAGCAGATTCATGTCCGCGTAGGCCTGGGCTCAGATGATGCAACGTTGACGACAGCTGAAGCAGAATCCAACCCCCCCTCAGATACTCCTGCCATTGAAGATGACCCGCTGCCCGACGTCCTCTTGCGGGTGCGGGAAAGGGTAGCCTCTCCCCCTCCTCCCCAGCACGTTTGCGATCGTGCCAATAAGCTGAGTGACGTCAAGCATTTCACCTCCACTTGGCTCTCTGTCTCAGCTAAGAATATTGAGTGAGTGTTGCACATTGAGTTGAAATACAGCAGTAGCCTAACAGTTACAGGTGTTGGGTCATGTGACATTCGAGGATGAGACTAGGGACATATATTGTTATGTTATGTTTTCTAAGACATTATTTTGTAATTGGAATCTTTGCATGACATCAATTTATATTTTTAACATGAAATGACTTCAGTATATAATGAAAGACCAAGCCTAAAGTACAGTCTTTTTCCAGTATATCTGATTACCTTGTGCCCAGTCCACAAGTCGGCACACCTCTGGAAGAGCCTGTGTGTCGAGGAGATCTCCCTGCTTCCATGCACACCCTGGACCACTTAGCAGGCATCAGACATCGCCATCTTCTGCCTCACTTTCCAGAAATGGGTTTACGTGAAGCTCTACAGACACTCACTGATCGCACACCTGTACCTGTGGAACTAATGGCAACCAGAATTGCGAGATCTCTCCAAAAAGTAAGCATTTTTATGATAGTAGAAGTTTGCAAATTGTTTTCAAAGTAGATAGCCTAGTTTTGTCATTGTAATGAAAGTCTGAGTGCTCTCTAGTTTAATTTTAATTCAATAGTCTATATGTTTATGGCACTGAGCTTTAATCATTTGATTATAAGAATTGAACTTAAAACTCACACTTCTGATTTTTAGAATTTGTTTTGGATGTATTGTACAGCTCTATGACTAACAGCTGGTTGGGTCCCACAGTCCTTTCAGTAGATTTCTATGAGCTAATCCTTTGTAAAGATGATCAGAGGAAGAGTTTATAGTTCCATTCTTCTGGAAAAATTTACCTTGATTTGAGATGACTGTAATGAAAAGTATTACTCTTTGCAATAATAGGTGAAGTTTTAGTTGATTTATTCTGCCAAAGAAGCATTCACTGTTTAATGTCACTTGCTAATGTAGTTTAATTGCCTGATATTACTGGATACTTCAGTTTAAGCAATCTAATTCCACCATGTTGCAAAGGATTTATATAGATATCAATTTTTTTTCTAGAATGAAACTTCATGGGTAGTGGCAACAGCAGCAGCACTATACTGGAGAGTTGTGGGCAGTGGAGAAAGAGCAGTGGATTGTCTGCGTCACACACTCCATCATGCACCACGGCATATGAAAGACATTCCATTAATATCTTTAGCCAATATTCTTCATAGGTAAGTGTTATTTACTCACTATTGTTTAATTCTGTTATGTATTAAAAGTTATTTCCAATCTAATGAAAGCAATAATTAGTTTACAGAAACGAAAATTGGTGCTGAAATGGCTCAGCATGAATGAATCAGTGTAATTTCCTGTGAAATCTGTTGGAACTTGAGTAAGTAAGCATATTATGATCTTACAATTTTTTTTGTTGACAATATATTTTTTGTTCTTACAGGGCAGGACTCTATAACAATGCCCTTGTTGTAGCAAATATGGCATTAGAAATTTCACCAAAGTTTGTGGTCATCCATTTCACCATGGCAAATATTTATGCTGCTAAGGTAAGTTAAACAGGTGATTGCTATAGTATACAGTACGTTTATCTTATGTAGTCTGTATGTTTGTTTACTATTGCATGTCTGTAAATGTTTATGATGATTTTTTGTTTTGTTTTGTGTTGTTTTGCTGAGTTTTCAGAAAACAAAACACATTGATGGGGATTTTTGAAGAAAGGCTCTCTTATTCTAAACCTATTTATTTCTAATGATGGCCAAGTTGAAAATTTGTTATTGAGAAGGCCTTCTTACAGCAGCTATATAATGGAATTGAACTACTTCCATTGTTTTCAGTTCTTATGCCTAGGTGTGCAATATGAATTAATAAGTCGCCATGCAGATATGCATGTAAGAAGGGGTCACTATGTATTGCCCAGTCTCGAATGTCTAGTGTCATGCAGGGTTATTTCAGTGAACTTTTAAAAGATTTCCTATAATTCTTGTGGGTTGTATATATGAGATCATTAGTAATCACTTGTTTTGTTATTTTACTTTTGTCTTGCTTGATTTCTATTAAAGAACAATTAATATATTCATATTTTCTTATCACGAATAACTTAAATAAGGTACACAATCTCATTTTATTCATACTTTGAATTTGAATTTATCATTTACAAGTAATTATCTCTCTAAATTATTTGTTATATAAAACAAAAAATCTATAATGCGCCATATCATTGTTATTACATTGCTTTAATTCATTGCTATTTTTTTTTTCACTTAATTTCAGGGTGACCTTGAGAAAGCAACAGCATTTTACCAGTCTACTCTAGCTCTCCAATCATCCTTTGAACCAGCCAGGGATCGGCTAAGAGCAATCCAGTGTGCTTCAGTAGGCGAGGAATTGATAACCAAAAATTGAAATAGACATGTCGTTTCAGTTAAATACAAAGGTGCAAAGGTGTGGAAAATAGCTCTTAAGATTACGTTGATTTAAGCTTGCTCACAAAGAACAAAAATTGAAATTCATGAAGATAATGAATTGAATTGATCAAAAATTTCCCAATACTTTTTATTTTCTTCTTTGCTCTTCTCTTCATATGCAAACTGACAAAGACACAGAAACAGGATGTCTGATGTTCTTGCATAGCTTTGATCCTTATTGTACCTTGGTTGTAATACATTTTTACATCATTCCATATAGAGAGGATAGTGGATGTTCAGGTAGAATGGCCATTGAGAATATTTTAAAAGGAAGTAAATATTAGTTTTATTATAATGCAGTATAGTAATTTTCATTGGATAATGTGAGATGGTTGTCACATTTTGGTTAGAGAAACTTATTTTATGGTAAATCTCATGCCAGCGTGTGTGCTTGTTGGTGGATGTGTGCATGTGCACAAAAAAAAAAAGAGTCAGTTCTTGTAAAGAATTGTTTTTAGTTTCATTTCTGTTTTACAGTTTTATCCTAGCATGTACAAGTAATATGTACATGAAAAATACTATGTTGGATTTTTTATGTTGTAGACATCAGTGGCCTTTTTCATACCAGGAACTTTCCTTATGCATCTCAGACATAAAAGTGACTAATAATTCCTTAGATGTTCCTTCTGAGACACATCCAGTGATGTATTTACGGTGTATAGAAGTTACCTTTGTTAATGACCTGGTTTCTGGTATAATCGTCTGTGATGAAAATCTGTGTATTTGCATCTGAATGATGCAGTGTGTTTTTTTTTTTCTTTCTTTTTTATGGATTTTGTTTGTTTGTTTGTTTGTCCAAGGATGTATATAATAAAAATGGCATAGCTTCATGGCATTGGTAATTTTGAAATACTAGGGTTTATTAGTTATGTTTACTTGTTATATTTTTTTATTAACTTTTTTTCTTGCAGATAAATATTACTGGTTTTTGATAGGTTTGGTATGAAATACCTGCATATTGTAATATTTTCATATCAGAGAAATGTTATCATGATGGTTTGGTTACTTGTTGCATATTTTTCTATGTGTATATATATTTATGTACAATCTTTTTTTTGTCTGTTTTGTTTCTTCATCAAAATATGCAGCAGTTACTCATAAGAAATTATAAGGAAATTAGGTTCCTACCTATGTAGGAAGAATAGTACTTCTAATGCTGGCACTGCAGGTATTCCTTAACTTCTGTCTGAAATATTACTTCAAAAATGGTAAGGAATGTCAAATGCTTCCTAGTCAAGACATGTTTCTAATTCCTTTCAATTTAGAAACAAATGCTGTAAAAATAAATAGAGATTTAGATTATTATTTTATATTTTGTATTCTACATCATCATAATTTATTTGCATTGTAATTTGATGTTCCTCCCTTCTAACTGAATGTGCCATTAGCATAATAAATGAAAAGGTTTTGTATGGCTTGTGAGATCGAAGTAGCAACAAAGGGTGTAGATCAAGTTTTATTTTGCTCCGAGTTACAGTATTTTGAATAACGTACATGCAATGGAAAGCCATGAATGTATATTATCTCCTTATTTTCCTCCCTTTTCTTTTCTTTTTTTTCTTTTTTTTCATTAAGGTAATTAATATCTATGAATGCCAGAACAATCTAGTCAGAGCTTTGCCATAATTTCCTTTGAAGTCACAACGTTATAGTTGTACATTAATGCATTTCTACTTAATAGATTAATTGGAATATGTCAGTGTTTGTTAGATGTGTTAATGCACACAATGATGGCCTTGTAAGGAAGTGTTGCCGAGGGTTGTTAGGCTATTCTTGCATCATTGAGTCTTGCAACATTGAGAACATTGAATAACCCCAGCACCTTGTAAGTTTTTATACAAATTTCATATTGATAAATTTGAGTTTGGCCCGAATCTAGGGGTAATGTTAGATATTATTGATACATGATTTTGGACAGAATCTAGGTCTGATGTTAGAGGTTATTGTTACATAATTTAATCTTTTAACAAAACATTTGAAAGGGTTACCAGCGTGTAGTAAAGAAAAGGATTACCAAAAAGATGTTTAAATGATTAATTTGCTAAGAAAAACCATATTCTGTACCAGAAATTGTTACTCAATTTTGAAAGCAATTAAAATGTGCATAAGGTAATCATTGTATGTAAAGAGTAATCACATTGTATGTTATGAGTACATTATTAATATTATTTATTTGTTTATCTATGTATTTTTTACATATATTATTTTTATAGAGGATTGTATTCCTGACATAATAGAAGTCTAGATTTTGCTATTTTTTTCACATTCTAAGAAAGATATTTAGGGAAGAGGGATAAGAATCATGTAAACTAGTATTTTATTGAGTATTAGAAGTTGTAGCTAGGAATATCATATCCTAACTCTCCCTTTTGTTTCAGAATAGACAAAAGAAAAAAGTTATGTTTAAAATCTGCTTATAAGAATAACGAATTTCACTGTTTAATAGGTAAAAAGAGAAGAAAAAGATCAAATTATTTTTTCTATTTCTTCAGAAGGTAGAGGAAAGATGTAGATTTGCATGGTCCATGTACTTCAGTTGTTTGGCTGTTAGCTTGACAATTCAATCAGAGATTAAAAAGATTCAGTATTATAGATATTAAGAATACATCCTATTATGTATTGTTTTTCTTTTTATTTTGAAAAGACCACTGCTGCTGGAAAAGACTGATTAAGCACCCTCTGGAACTCTTACTTTGCCTCATAAATTGTAAAAAAAAAAAAAAAAAATGCAAATAAAAAAAATAAATTGCAGTAACATGACATACATTCCATTTTTTTTTGTGTTTGCCATTGCAG
>NC_091554.1:10702560-10705060 GCF_042767895.1 Penaeus vannamei
GAGGGGGTGGGAGAGGGAGGGATAGAGAAAGAGTGAGAAAAGGATAGAAAGAGACAGAGGGATAGGAAAAGAGGCACAGAGGAAGAGAGAGAGAGAGAGAGAGAGAGAGAGAGAGAGAGGTGGGGGGGGGGGGGAGGGGCAGACAGAAACAGAGGCAGAGAAAGAGGGAGAACCAGCGAACAACGAAACGACAAAAATGAAAAAGGAGAGAGATATAGATAAATATTCCGAACTCGATACGAACCCCAGATTTGCCGATCAGATTAAAAGACTCTTAATCACTCAGCTGGAAGACACAACCATTTTATTTATGGTTGTTTAACGATCCGTCTCTTAAGGACATACATGCATACATTTAGACAGACTAACAAATAGACAGAGAGAGAGTACCAGACAGACAAAGAGACAGGAGAGTGAAATAGACAAAGGCAGACAGATAGAGAGAGAGAGAGAGAGAGAGAGACAGACAGACAGACAGATAGGCAAACAGACAGACAGAGACAGAGAAACAGAGTCAGAGAGACAGAAAAACAGAGAGACAGATAGACAGAGAAGCAGAAAAAAAAAAAAATCCTGGAATGTGTGGTTTTCTCTGTTGTCTCAAGGAAGTAGCTTTTCGAAGTCCGAGTGCGGGTACTGGCCAACGACAAGGTGAAATTCGTCCTTCATTCGTTGAGGGAGAAGAAATAGTAGATTCTGGAGAGTGTGGTAAGGGTGGAGAGAAGAGAGAATGTGGATGGGTGGAATGCGAGGAGAGTTTGTCCTCTGTGGTGTCTAATTAATAAGATCTGATGAGTGAGAGTGGATTTAGAGGCGATCTGAAGGCGGAGATGGGGTGAGGTGTGGCTCAATGATGGATAGATCGGCAAAGATACAAACAATTAAAAATGCGTTTATTCTTACATCTTCTTACATACACATAAGACACACACACGCAAGAACACCAACAAACAGATTCACACACACACAGAGTGAGCGAGAGAGAGAGAGAGACGGATACATAGAGATAGAGATAGATATGGATAGATAGAGATATATATATATATATATATATAGATTGATAGATAGATAGAGAGATAGACATAGGCAGACATAGACATAGAAATAGGCATAGACATAGACAGACATAGACATAGAAATAGGCATAGACATAGACAGAGACACAAAAAGAGAAAGAAAGAGAGAGAGAGAGAGAGAGAGAGAGAGAGAGAGAGAGAGAGAGAGAGAGAGAGAGAGAGAGAGAGAGAGAGAGAGAGAGAGAGAGAGAGAGAGAGAAACAGCCAACAGCACAAAACGACAAAAATAAAAGAGAGAGAGAGAAGTAGATAAATATGACCCCAGATTTGCCGATCAGATTAAAAGACTCTTAATCACTCGACTGGAAGGCTAACAACCATTTTCATTTATGGTTGTTTCGCGTCTCTTCTTTTGAGGATTTTGCCTTTATTTTTTTTCCATATATCTATTTTTTGACCTTCGCTTTTTCAACCACAAGGTGACTTTGAACTTTATTGTGAGATACCTTTGAAGATGTTATGTATCTCATTAGGTTCGGCAGTTTTTATCAAAGTTGATATTGCTGTTGTTTTTATTGCTTTTACTATTATCGTTATTAGTATTACTGTTATAACAATGATGATGATGATGAAATTAGAATATGATCAATACTACTACAACTACTACTACTACTAATGATAATGATGATTACAATAATGATGATAATGAAAATAATAATGATGATAATAGTAATAATAATAATGATAATAGTAATAACAATGATAACAGGGATCATGGTAATACTAATGATTTTTATAATGATGATAATGATGATAATAATGATCATAATAATAACAATAGTAATGATAATGATAATGATAGCAATGATAATGATAATAACAAGAATAATAGCAATAATGATTATATTGCGAGGATGAAAACTTTAATAGGAATAGCAATAGGAATGATAATAAAAATTATAATGATAATAATGATAAGAAGAATAAGAATAATAACAAAAATGATAATGATAATAATAATAAGTTAGATAATGGTAATAGTAAAATTAATACTACTAATGATGGTAATAATAATGGTAATAATAATAGTGATGATAATGATAACAATAATGATGTTGACAATGATAATGATGACAGTAATAATAATATCAATGATAATTATAGTGATGATAATAATAACAATGGTAATAAAGATGATAATAGTAATAATAGTAACAGTGATAACAGTGATGATTATCATGATGATAACAACCATAACAATGATAAAAATAATGATATTGATGATAATGATGATAAGGATGAAGATGATAATGATAATAAAAATAACAATTATGATAAAGTAATGTAGATGTTATATATATTACTATTACCTTTATTTTAATAATTTATGCCATCATTGTCATTATCATTATTATCATCATTACTATTATCTTTTTCATCATCATTCTAGTATTGTCATTACCATTACTATTGATAAAATCATT
>NC_091554.1:10712560-10722560 GCF_042767895.1 Penaeus vannamei
GCCTCTTCATGACCACAACTCGTTCTGCTTGATGGTGATGATGGTGATGATGAGATGCAGAGATGACAGGTCGTTATGAGGTCGTGCATGTGACGGAATGACTCATTTTCATTCTTATTTTTTGTATCGCTAAAAAAGGAGTTTCGTTTATAGGTTAAATGGTTATTTATCTTTGTATCTATTTGTCAGTTATCAAAGTTCTGTTATAATCATCACGATCATCATCATCATCATTATCATCACCATCACCATCATCATCACCATCACCACCATCATCATCATCATCATCATCATCATCATCATCATCATCATCATCATCATCATCACCATCACCATCACCATCACCATCACCATCACCATCATCACCATCACCATCACCATCACCATCATCACCCTTATCATTATCATCCCTACTTGTGCCTAGCATTTCCGAACTTTCGAAACATCTTTATCAAAATTAGATAAATAACTAGATTAAAAAGAAAGAAAGAGAAATAAATTTAAAAATCTTAATATTTGCACTTCAAAAGGAACACATTTTGGCGTTGCAATACAGGTTCCTAACACCCCCCCCCCCCCACTTATGATTTCGTCTGGGACCGTCCGGTATTGCAATTGCATGAGTAGATTTCCCTCCCATCATCCATATTTAGCTCCAAGAAAATATTATTTCGCTGCTCTTCTTCTTTTTTATTTTTCTATTTTTTTTTGCTTTTTAAACACTCCGTTCCTTTATTATCATTATTATTATTATTGTTGTTATTATTATTATTATTATCATCATCATTATTATTATCATTTACTTTTTAAACACTGCGATTTTTGAACTCTCTAAACACTTTTTTTTTTACTTACTAAACACTCTATCACTCAAATCAAGTCTAAAATCTATGGCGATATATATAGAAATGAATTGATGTGCATTGTTGACCAAGCGCCAGATTTCCGTAATAAAAATTGAGTCTCCGGAACAAGTATCAACAGCAATTGCATCACTCTTTGTTGCCACGATTAAGAGGGGAAAGGGAGGGGGAGGAAGGGGGAGGAAGGGAGAAGAGGGAGGGGAGGAAGGGAGGAAGGGGGGGCGGTGAGGAATGGGGAGAGAGGGGGAGGGGAAAGGGGAGGTGGAAAGGGAGGGGGAGAAAAGGAAGGGGGAGAAAGGGGGAGGGAGAATGGGAGAGGGAGGAATGGGGAGGGGGAGGTGGAAAGGAAGGGAGAGGGGAAAGGGAGGGGGAGGAATGGGGAGGTGAAAAGGGAGGAGGAGGAAGGGGGAAGAAAAAGCGAGGTGGAAAGGAAGGGGAAGAAAGGGGGAACTGGGAGGGGAAGGAAAATTGAACGGGGAGAGGAACGAGAAGGGAAGGAGAAAAGGAAGTGGAAGGAAAAAGGAGAGAGATACGGAAGGTGGAGAGAAAAAGAAAAAAGAAATAGAATAGAAGAGGCAGGGAAGGAGGAGATGGAGAAAGGAAAAGTGCAGGGGGGAGGGAGGGGGGTGATGGCGAAGAGGGAGGAGACGGAGGCGGGGAAGATAAGTTGGGTGGTGGGGTGGGGGTGCAGATGGGGGTGGAGGGAGGGGGAATTCTTGCAGCACAGTGAATCATTAAATTATTTATTTTCTTACTGGGTCATCCATATGCTTCCGAATTAAAGAAAAAGAAAGAGAAAATAAGAAAAAACAAACATTCAGAAGAAACGGATTTATAGAGTAAAAAGGGAAAAGTAGATTTATCTTCTTTTTACAAAATAATTTTATCTACCAGTCGGAAGTTTCTCCAAGGATCTCACAGACATTACAAATATAGTATTACACTTTATCATTACTTAGTAAGTGTACTAAAAGAAGTCCAACAGATAGAAATGAATGAAACTGATTTTGTAACATGACTGACTGAAGTTATCACGTGATCAGATGCCGGTGTCCCGGATGTGGTTACTATAACTCTCTTCAGAAAAAAAGTTCTTCCTCATTGGCATTTATAAACGTAGAAAGTGATCCCTTCCTTTATTTCAAAATTAATATCTGTCGGTTATATAATTATAGGCCTATTTTTAAACACATTTTTTTTCTTTTCGTTTTGTTTTTTCTTTTTGCTCATATCGAAAAAAGAAAGAAAAAATCTGCTTTTGTGATTAAAAAATATATATATATTCATGTAATCCTCTACCTGCTATTCTTCCAGTCTTTATGTCTTTCTCTCCTTTTCATCCTCATGTATTTTGAAAAGACTTCTCCCTTCGATGACCCATCCTATCCTCTACCTATTCTCCTACCCACTAACCCATCTACCCCTTCATCCTATCCACTCTCCACCCCTCTTTTTATTATCTACCTCCCCCCCCCCCAACGCAGTAAAAAAAAAAAAAAAAAAAAAAAAAAAAAAAAAAAAAAAAAAACAAAACACAACAGAACAGCTATAACCTTGAACTTGGAATCTAAACGACCTTTGAACGCGAATGGGACGCATACCTTTCCGGCCTTCAACGACCTTTCTGTTTTAAGCCTATTTCGCGTCTCCTCGACCTTTTCTTCTACGGTTTTTGGTCGAATAGGGGATGCCAGTTAGTCATATCTGAATCTTCCTTTCTTTCTTCCTATTGTTGTTGTTTTTTTTATTGTTTTTTTCATATTGAAAGCTATAACGTTGTATTATTATCATAATTATTATTGTTATTATTATTATTATTATCTTTATCATTATTATTATTGTTGTTATTATTGTTATTATCATTGTTATTGTTACTGTTATCATTATTATCAGTATCATTATTATTCTCATTATGATTATCATTCTATTATTATTATTATCCTATTATCAAATTATTATTATCATTACTATTATCATTACTATCATAGCTATTATCATCATTTGCTATCATCATCATCACTATAAGACCTAATAATACATTCCCTGTTCACTTTGTTCTAAAATCACTGATAGTCAGATCAACTATTGTTCAGCAGCAAGTGTATTCAATATAAATGTTCACTTTTCCTACCACCACATTCACCTCTTTCAACATGCTTGCGAAATGAAGTTTGTATTCAAAGCCTGTAAGACAACTTTATCGGTGGTGGTTTAACTCTTTATCATCTTGTTTATTGTCTCTCTTTTCTTTTGGTCTGATTAATTCTGTTGTGTATTTGCTTTATTTGTTTTTACGTATTTGTTTTAGTCTGTTCGGTTGGTTTTGACTACTTGATTTCTCTTTGTCTTTCTGTTTCCTTCCCTCCCTTTCCTTTCTCTCTGTCTGTCTCTGTCTGTCTGTCTGTGTCTCTCTCTCTCTGTCTCTGTTTCTCCCCCCCCCCCTCTCTCTCTCTCTCTGCCTGTCTGTCTGTATCTCTCTCTCTCTCTCTGTCTCTGTCTCTGCCTCTGTCTCTCTCCCCTCTCCCCCACCTCTCCCCCCTCCCCCCCTCATTCTCTCAGTCTACACGCTTTTCGCCCTTCAGTTTTATCGTCTTACCTGCGTCATTTTTCATTATCGTTTCTTTCTCCAAACGAGACTATAAAACATTCCTTTAAGTAATAATTGTCTAGTTAAGGGAAGGGGAGGCCTTAATTAGCAACTGTTAAATTGTGCCGTATCGTATTTAGAAATTCCATAGTTCAGAGTGTTCAGTAACAAGAAAGAAAGAAAAAATACTCATTAAAGAAATGAAAACCGTTTGATGGATATTAAAAATGGGTAAAAACTGTACTTCACCGTAAGGCATATAATTGGAATATGTTTATTATTGAACATGTTATCACAACACACATAAAATAGGATAATCTAAATAAAACACAATAAATGCAAAACTATAAAAAATACCAATTTTAGTCCCAACAGGAAAAAAAACATACTATACCCTCCCATAAAGAATACATAAATAAACAAGAAAAATAATCTAGCAACATGCAGTGTGGCCTAAAAACAACATAATTATACATTGCCTCGATTCAGCTCAATGTCACGCAAGAAGCATTCAGTAAACTTGACGGCCTTATGAAAGAACTGGACAAGGGGCCGTCTCTCGTGGTGAGAATCTCTGGCACGGGGAGAGATATTTTGCTCAGTCAAACTAGTCGTTCTTGGTGAATGATTTGCCTACGAGGGATCTGGGTACAAGTTTTCATTCATTGTGCATAATTTCTTTCGGTGTTTTATAGATAGATTTGAAGAGAATGTTGTCTTTCTTGGTCTATCTCCTTCTGTTCTGTTTGATTCCTATCTTATCTCAGTGTTTTCTTTCTTTTTACCTCTCTTGCTCTTCTGTTTTCTCTCTCTTACTCTTACTCTCTAACTCCCACGTTCCTTCCCTTCCTCCCTCCCTCCCTCTCTCTCTCTCTCTCTCTCTCTCTCTCTCTCTCTCTCTCTCTCTCTCTCTCTCTCTCTCTCTCTCTCTCTCTCTCTCTCTCTCTCTCTCTCTCTCGCTCTTCCTCATACCCTCTCTCTCTCTCCTGCCTTCTCTCTCTCTCCTGCTCTCTCTCCTCTCTCTCTCTCTCTCTCTCTCTCTCTCTCTCTCTCTCTCTCTCTCTCTCTCTCTCTCTCTCTCTCTCTCTCTCTCTCTCTCTCTCTCTCTCTCTCTCGCTCTTCCTCATACCCTCTCTCTCTCTCCTGCCTTCTCTCTCTCCTGCTCTCTCTCACCCTCTCTCTCTCTCTCTCTCTCTCTCTCTCTCTCTCTCTCTCTCTCTCTCTCTCTCTCTCTCTCTCTCTCTCTCTCTCTCTCTCTCTCTCTCTCTCCTGCTCTCTCTCTCTCTCCTGCTCTCTCTCTCTCTCTCGCTCTTCCTCATACCCTCTCTCTTCTTTTCTCTCTCTTTCTCATTCCGTTTTTTCACTCGAATAATTCCGGAAGAAGAAAAAAAATCCTCTCGAGAACTCTGCGTAGAAACCTGTCGGAGCCCGCAGCCCTGAGCGGGACTCTTTAACCTTTGGCGTTCTATCAGCTGGTCGGGCGTCCTTCCTCGGAATTTCTGCGATGGCGATTTCCGGATTTCTTGGGCGTATGGGGATTACGCATCACATTTTTATTTGGTTTTATCTCCGTTATCGTTTCTTTCTCTTTTTGGCAGATAGTAATTACATTTATATGTGCGCATTATTCTGAATGAATGCAGGCATACATAGATATATACATTATGTGTGTGTATGTGAGTGTAATATATATATACATATATATATATATATATATATATATATACATATATATATATACATATATATATATATATATATATATATATATATATATGTGTGTGTGTGTCTGTGTGTGTGTGTGTGTGTGTGTGTGTGTGTGTGTGTGTGTGTGTGTGTGTGTGTGTGTGTGTGTGTGTGTGTGTGTGTGTGTGTGTGTGTGTGTGTGTGTGTGTGTGTGTGTGTGTGTATGTGTGTGTGTGTGTGTGTGTGTGTGTGTGTGTGTGTGTTTGTGTATGTATATATATATATATATATATATATATATATATATATATATATGTATATATATGTATTTGTATATATATATATATATATATATATATATATATATATATATATATTTATGTGTGTGTGTATATGTATATTTATATACACATATGTATACATATGTATATACTTGTACCCAATGAACCCTATGCTTTAGCCTCTGTGCTATGCCGACCATGTAAACAGCGCGGATAAGACGTTCGCGTAAATGTGAATCCGAGAGAGACTCAGCAGGTCCAATGTGGCGTACGTGAGGCCGCTGCTGACCTACCTGTGCCAAGGCGGTTTTCGATTCTCCTTTTATTCTATCTCTTTATCTGTTTGTTTATTTATTACTGAAACTGTTATATTCTATTGATCCAAAAGCTCTATGCGGTTTGAAACGTAGTGCTATGACTTGTCGATTTAAGAAAAGAATGAGATTTGGGTAAAAAAAAAAAAGATTGCCAGATAAGGGAAATGGAAAAAGAGAATAAAATGGGATATGAAAAAAGATAAGAAAAAACATTCACAAAAACGAATTAAAGTTACCTCTCGAGTACAAAAAAGAAGAAAAAAAAAAGAATGAAAAAATGACACAAATTTCGAGCTGTATAACTGAAAGGAATTAATCAGCGTATATAAAAAGCTATAAAAGATGAAGGCCACTCACCCCTTCGCGTAAAAAAAAATAAATAAAAAAGCGTTGATGGAAGCGAAAGTGGAGATAGACAAAAGAAAAAAAGCGCCAAGGGCTGGTATATCCTTCTTGGAACCCCTCCTCCCTCTCCCCCCCCCCCCCATCTCTCACTTTTTGAGAGGAAGACGCACACATGCACATGTGAACTTTCGTTTTCGCGCGCTTGTTCTTAATCTTTCTCTCGTTCTCTCTCTCTCTCTCGCTCCCTTTTCCTCACCTCCTCTCTCTCTCATTATATAAATCGGATAGCTCTCTCTCTCTCTCCCTTTCCCTCACCTCCTCTCTCTCTCTCTCTCCCTTTCCCTCACCTCCTCTCTCTCTCTCTCTCTCTCTCTCTCTCTCTCTCTTTCTCTTCCTTTCCCTCACCCCCTCTCTCTATTATAAAAATCATATAGCATCTGCATCATATAACCATAACAATTTCTAAAACACTCACAGCCGTCTGAACTTCCAATCAAAAGGTCAACAATCCCCTTAAAAAAAAACGTCCCGAGTAACCTTTCTGCCAACACGTTGTATGGAGATCGAGGCAGATCTATAGTTAAAAAAAAAAGAAAAAAAGAAGGATTTTTGGGGAGTTTAACAAGGCTTTTGACTCCAGTTCTCGAATTTAAAGATCAGAAAATAGATTTATTGGTATATCAGTATGTTTATATATCTATGTATTAGTTCATTTATTTGTTATCATTGCACTATATTTATTTGTACTATTTCTTGTTATTTTTGTTATCTATGTGTTGTATCGTAGTTTAAAGAGCGTTGGTTTTGAGTATGAGTTCTTTGTCACATGGTCAGAAGAAGGTATGTGGGGGGGTGGGGTGGGGGAGGGTACTGTGTATCCGCTTCTGTCCCATCCCGAACAGGGTTGCCAGATATTGTCCTGTTCAGAGCTACCTGCTTTCACTTTTTTCTTGGCAATACTGTATCGTGGAAGAAAGGACAAATCGTGATAAATCGTGGGAATGTTAGATTATTCACAACACATCAAAAATGGATGAAATCAGCATGAAATAAGGTATCTTTATTTCATTTCTCTTGTTATCTTTTCTCTTCATGCCGACCTTTCTTCCTATTCAAATATCCTCTCTTCCTTCTCTTCTCTCTCATCCCCCTCCTTCGTCTCTCGAATTTACCTGTCATTACCTTGGCTTATCCCAGGCGCCCAAGGTCTGTCTTCAAAAGTTCAGTGACTGTGGTTCGACCCTTAGGGAAAGTGGTCACATACAGGAGACCTTCTCATTCACACATTTTGGTGACCGCAATGGCAGGCTGTATCCTGTTGTTATTAATATGATTCCTATTAGTTATTTGGTTATTTTGTTGTGAGAATGTTTCTTTGGAATCTGTTTCGTTTTTTTCTATATTTCTTTTGATTTTTTAAAGATGTTTACTTTGAATCTGATTCGTTTTTTAAAGAATATTTCCTTTGTTTCTATTTTGTTTTTAGAATATTTCCTTTGAATATATTTCGTTTTTAAAAATATTTCCTTTGAATATATTTCGTTTTTTAAAGAATATTTCTGGATGTATTTGTTTTTTTACATTTCCTTTGAATATATTTCGTATTTTAAAAATATTTACTTTGAATATATTTCGTTTTAAGAATATTTCCTTTGAATCCATTTTTAGGATTTTTTAGGCTATTTCCTTCAAATCTACTTTTACATTTTTTTTACGAGAATACCTATTCCTAAAATGGAAGAAGACAAACTAGTTTTATTTCCTCTTTCTCTTAAATACAATCTTTTCCTACGAATTTCCTCCACTATAAGACCTGTTTACATTACTAAACCTGGTGACGTATTTACATACCGTCATCCGTTACTTTCTGGTCCCCACTTTCTCTTCCTCTCAAGACCAGGTATTTCCCTCTCACTTTCATCATAAGGATTAGCTAGGAGCAAGACAGGGGTAATCTTTATGCGTTTACCGATGGGTGTAATTTGTAAGCTTCGAAAACTACCTCTTCTTCTTGGCTTTGCCTCTTCGCCAGTTCTCCCGCGTTAAACCGGTACTAAGCCCATTGTCACAGCTTCGGTAATTATACTAAGCAAACACACCAACAACAGTAATACCATTATCTTCTGACAGTTTTATAACGATCTCCTGTTCACACCTAATCCCTACGCGGACACGTCAATAAAACTCACGTCATGTTATCTTTGTCTTTGAGAACCAGTGGAGGAGGTTGGGTGCTTGAGGGCGAGCGCTCACGTGGCCGCGGGTGACTGCTGTGCTGCTGTCTTGGAAACAAACTGGTTTTTGATAGCATCCCGTGGCCATGGCAACTTGTTCTGAAAATATCCGTGTAGCTGAATGTTCAGGGTATACCTATAGCTGTCGTGTTTATACACACACACACACACACACACACACACACACACACACACACACACACACACAATGTAATAAATGAATGAATGGGTAAATAAATCAATAAATCAATATATATATATATATATATATATATATATATATATATATATATATATATATATATATATATATGTGTGTGTGTGTGTGTGTGTGTGTGTGTGTGTGTGTGTGTGTGTGTGTGTGTGTGTGTGTATGCATGCATATATGTATCTATGTATATATTTATATGTGTGTGTGTGGATGTGTGTATACATATTTATGTACACACCCACACACACCCACACCCACACCCACATATGTGTGTATGTGTGTGTAACATTCATGTATATTAATATGTAAACTTGTTTACAATATATATATATATATATATATATATATATATTCATATACATACACACATATGTGTATATAAATACATATAATTATACATATATACACATACACATACACAATCACACACATGTATATACATATACACACAGACATACACACACACACATTTATATCTATATCTATATCTATATATCTATATATATATATATGTGTGTGTGTGTGTGTGTGTGTGTGTGTGTGTGTGTGTGTGTGTGTGTGTGTGTGTGTGTGTGTGTGTGTGTGTGTGTGTGTGTGTGCATGTATAATACATATACATATATGTATGTATATATAAGATTCTGTGGCGCAGGCTGCCTTATTGTACGGTGTATTAAGATGCAACAAATAAATGAGCGGATCGAAACGATTGTCACATGAAATAATTTCGCGTAAATAAAGAACAACTGTCTTGAATCTGATTGCGAAAACCGTAGTCTTGAACGCCTCGCAAGTAACGTCACTCTACAAAATAAACAACAAGACACCAAGGGATAAGGAAGAGGAGTCCCAAGGACTTCAGCGGCGGATGGGACGTGAGAAAGCGCCCACGCCACGCAGGGTACATCTGTAGGCAGGACGAGGCCCTAGGCGGAAGGCAGCGGGCCGGGCGAGGCGGGAGGCCGCGGGTGCTGGAGGCGACCTTGACGCTACACATTCCAGGACAAAGGGAGGTCTTCCATGCGGGTTTTCTAAAAAGCTACCCGACCTTCCTATGGCCTGGGGCGCTGTTGTAGGGGAGGGGGAGAGGCGGGGGGTGAAATGAGCCGAGGTGACGCGTCGTGTGAGTAAGGGGAACAGCATGTCCGATTGAGTGTTCTCCGGTCCTTGCCCAATGTCCGGTCGCGGTTCGGAATGGCGACATCGAGTGTCTCAGCGGGTCCGTCGCGGTGGCTCGCTCAAGGTCGGGCCGGCGTCGCAGCGCGTGTGTGCGGCGCGTCCTCCTCATGCCCCGCCGGGGATGTTAGCGCTAATCACAGCTGCTGGAACAACCCTTCGGGCGTAAGAGTGTGGAAACAGACCATATGGCGCGAGCATCAAGGTCGACCTTGCCTCCTGGGTGCCGCGAACCGCATCGCCTAACCATCGCGTATTATGATTAGTCGCCGCCATCTTTGACCAAACCGACAAGAGCCA
>NC_091554.1:10735060-10740060 GCF_042767895.1 Penaeus vannamei
ATACCAATTAATATGTCATACCATGTGACTTTATAGAATTAACGCCCCACAGACTCACCGCTTGTAATTCTTAATCATAATAAAAACAAACTACCAACCATTTCTCTATATTAATACCGTCAATTTTTTCTTCTCTTTCGTATCATTAAACAAAAATCCCAAACACCTTTTCCTCTCTTTGAGCTTCTGTATATCTTCCTTCTTCCTTAATTTATCCTTCATATATCCACCTATCGAAAAAAAACGAAAAACAAGATATCCGATTATCTCAAATACAATAATCAAGAGAGAGAGAGAGAGAGAGAGAGAGAGAGAGAGAGAGAGAGAGAGAGAGAGAGAGAGAGAGAGAGAGAGAGAGAGACAGAGAGAGAGAGAGAGAGAGAGAGAGAGAGAGAGAGAGGGGAGAGAAAGAGAGAGAGGGAGAGAAAGAGAGAGAGAGAGAGAGAGAAAGAGCGAGGGACATTTGATCAAAAATCCTCCTCTTTCACTGTTTCGGATTCATCGTATGTTCCGGAACTATGAATAAGAAAGCGTGTTCATGCATAATAAAGGGCCTATTGACCTTAACACGTGACTCTCTCTCTAGCATAGGCCTATGTGTGGGTAAGTTCACGGTCAACTTCTTCTGGAGGTTATCTGTAGTTATCCTTTCAGTTCCCGTTTTCTCTGGTTTGTTATATTGTTTTTCGTTTTCTTTTTCTTGCTTTCTTTCTTTTTTCTTAATCTTTTTAGTTGTTCATTTTTTTTTGTGTATTTTTTTGTACTTTTGTTCTTCATTTTCCTTTTCTTTCTTTTTTTTCTTCTTCTTTTAAAAGTTCGTTTTGTTGTTAGTTTTTTTGTGTATTTTTTAGTTTTAAAATTTTCGTTTGTTATTTATCATTTATCGCTCTCCTGTTTTTTTGTGTATTTGCTTTAGTCTTCTAGTTTGTTATCTCTCAGTTTTCTCCTTCCTGTTCGGTTAAAGTGGCATGCCGATCGAAGTCTTATCATTCTACGCTACGCACGCCTGGCTGATGCTGTAGAAGGCGTGGTGGCAGACGAGGTCAAAAGTCCCCCCCCCCTCAACCCCCTTTATCCATCGCCCCCCACCTCACCGTATTCATCTTCACTGTCTTCCCCTCCTTATCCATCCCCGCCCCACCATCCATCACCCTCCCCTATCCACCCCCGCCCCCTCTACCACCCTCCCGTCTATCCCCCCCTTTCTCCTCTCCCCTATTCCATACCTCTCCAATTCCTCACTCTCTCCCCCTCTCCCCCTCCCTCCCCCTTCCCATTCCCTCCTCTCTCCCCTCTCCCCCTACTCCACTACCCCCCATTCTCCTCTCTCTCCCTCTCACCCCACTCCATACCTCTCCCATTCTCCTCTCTCTCCCTCTTCCCCCTCCTTACCCCCCCCATTCTCCCCCTCCCCCTCTCCCCCCTCCATAACCCCCGCCCCCCTTCCCCCGACCGAGGTTCCGAACGGGCGTATCGACTCCAACGCCCGAACGACCACGATGCTTCCGCCTACCTCTCTGCCTCATCTCATCTGCCTCAGCATCCCGGGACCGCAGATGATTACCGTCCTTATACGCAAGTGTCGTAATGCCGATGTTCGCCGCGTCGTTTTGCGGTCGTGCTCTGCGTGTTTTTGGGCTGTCGGGGTTCGATGTTTCCGCGTGTTTGTGTGTGTGTGTGGGGGGGGGGGAGGGCGGTTGTTGGGGAGGGGTAGGAGAGGGGGTAGGGGGGAGGGGATAGGGGCGGGGATTGGGTAGGAGGGAGGGGGGAGGGGGGGATATGGGTTAATGGCGCGTGGATAAGCGTTTTGTCTCTGGGTTTTTTTTTTTTATTGAGATGTGAAGTTCGTTTACGGAAATGTTGTGGGTACGATGCCTATTATTTGTCGAATTATCTGGTCACTTATCTGCTTAATCATTAATATCGTTTTACGTGTGATCATCGCTTACGGAAATTTTGTGGATATATATTTTTTAAAATCTTTTTATCCAATTAATCATTCATTATCTGTCGATTTATCTGTTTCTTGAAAAGCAACAGCATAACCGTAACCATTTCAATATCTGTTTAATGACGGAATAATTCTACACCATCAAAGTAACAGATTTATTTCCCTGAGACATCTCCATTAATTCCAGTTCATGAAAAGAAGAAAAATTGTAGCGAAAAGTAAAGAAAATGACCATTCGTCTTCATCAGTAAGCCTTGGTCTTTGACTGGAAACCTCTTGGTATGACGAAAAGGATTTTACAACTCGGATATAAAGCAACAAACACGGATCCTTGATAATGCAACCCGGATCTTACAACTCGGATATAAAGACAATAAACACGGGTCCTTGATAATGCAATCCGGATTTTACAACTCGGTTATAAAACAACAAACACAGGTTCTTGATAATATAACCCGGATTCTACAACTCGGATATAAAACAATAAACACGAGTCCTTGATAATACAACCCGGATATTCCCTTAGCAGCAGTATATAGAGATCGGAGAGAAATGATTGGCTGTGGGGAGGCTGGTGTGTCATACATGTTTTGGACATGTCGTGTCATTTCAACGTTCCTCATGTCAGTGTGTCGTTGTGATTTAGACGTCATCATCATAGCATATGATAGATTTATGGTGTATTGCTTAAGGATAGAAAAAAAATGGAAGTCTGTTTACGTTTTGTTTTGATTTTTCTCACTGTCTCTTCGTTATTTCAACCCTTTCGTTCGTGTCTTTTGTCCGTGCTTTCGTGGTCTTTATAAGGAGGTTCGAAGCCTTTGTTATGAAGCCGATTCAGAGTCGCCCGCCCATGAATAAGCGTTAAATATCACTCAGTCAACGCGACAGCCGTGGTAACATTTTCCTGTCACTGTTTCACGTTATTGAAATCTCTGGTTTTGGTGGAGGAGGAAAGAAGACAAAGGGGACGGCGTAGGGCACTTTTACGCAGAAAATTATTTGCAAACCTTTTGTCTATTTAATATATATATATATATATATATATATATATATATATGTATATATATATATAAATATATACATGCATATATATATATATATATATATATATATATATATATATATATATATATATATATATATATATATATATATATGTATATATATATGTATATATATATATATATATATATATATATATATATATATATATATATATATATATATATATATATATATATATATATATATATATATATATATATATATATATATATATATATATATATGTATATAAATGTATGTAAATATCATACGTGTATGTGTGTGTGTGTCAAACCAAATTATTTGTCTTAGACGACTGTAATAGCTTTGATCGCTTCCATTGCGAGCGCAAGGAGACATTTGGCGACGCCGAGGAAGCCGTGATGCAACCCGAGCTGCAGATGACACAGAGAGGCAGCCCATTAAGTAACACATTCGTGAACTTACGCAAAGATTCCCGGACATGGACAGCCACAAACGCACACGCTGACACACACACACACACACACACACACACACACACACACACACACACACACACACACACACACACACACACACACACACACACACACACACACACACACACACACGTCATCCACCCATACCCAACCAATACAAATTCTCGAAAATAGATAAACAAAACAAAGCAAAACAAAAATCTAAATTATATCTAAACAAATAAACAAACAAATCAATAAATATCTTCAGATCGTTAAGCAGGACCTTTCCCCTTCCCCTTTTCCCCTCCCCCTCCCCCTCCCCCCACTTTCCCGCCAGATTTTTCAGAGCGTAAACAAGAGAAACACGGCTTGCGCACGTTGGTCAATGGCGGCGCTTGCAAAACAAATTTCCCGCGCTGTTTGGTTCCGCTACGGGTTGTCATCCACACCTGACAGTTCCCTTTATGTATGGTTGACGAAAGTGAATTAGATGACGGAGGATTGGTTAAGAAAGGATAGGATGGGAAAGGATTGGAAGAAAAGGGATGGATAGGGAATAGATGGGTTGACAAAGCATTGATTAGCAAAGGATTGGTTGTGCAGAGGGTTGGCTAGCAATGGATAGGAATGCCAAAGATTGGATGATAGAGGATTGGTTGACAAAAGGATTAGTTGGCAAAATGATTAGCTGGCAGAAGATTAATTGACAAAGAATTGATTGGCAAACGATAGGTTCGTAAAAGAACGCGGAAATGGGAAGTGATTGGATAAAGATGGATAGATGGAAAGGCCGGTCGATAGATAAACAGATGGATAGATTGGCTAGATAGATAGATGGATAGATAGACAAACAAACACACAGATAAAGAGAGAGAAAATTGGAGAAAGAGTGGATAAAGAGGCTTGGAGGAGAATGAAGAGAAACCAAAACGGAGACAAATATATGAGAGGAAATAAGATAGTAAATGGAATAAACAAAATACATTAGAAAAGAGAATTATCGCGACAAAATAAGAACGAATTAAAAATAATAATAATAATAATAATAAATTGTTAAAAAAAAGTATGAACAAAAAGGATAACATAAAACGAAAGGCAAAAAAAAGCATAAATAAAGAAACAAATACAGTAATCTTAAAACAAAATAATACAACAGATCTTTCGATAAAACAGATATCCAAAGTCTTATCGAAAACACGTGATCAACATAACATTGAATTTTGTTCAACCTACAATACCAACATCGCACCTTCAGTAATACCAGGTAATACCAGGTTCTATGATGAAATATATTCCATAATGAGGAAAAATACATACACTAAGATGATCTTTGAAACGAAAAAAATGATTGAATTTGTTAAGAAATATGCCAGACCTTCATAGTTTTCCCACACTTTCCTGCTATATTGTACATATATACAAATGCGATTTTTTTTTTCTTTTGTTTTCAAGCTGTGTCTTTCTTTCTGTCTACTTGTCTGTCTGTCTGGTTGTATTTCTGTATGTTATTCTATCTGTCTGTCTTTCTGTCTGTTTGTCTGTCTATCTGGCTGTATTTC
>NC_091554.1:10755060-10757560 GCF_042767895.1 Penaeus vannamei
AATGTTGAATATTCAGTTCTTATTATCCTATTAAATGTAATGTAGGCCTATAACAACTGCTGTATGCCCCATATACACGAGTTTGAATGTCCTGTGTAATGTTAATGGAATGTATCTTTCTTGACTGAGTTAAAAAGTTGAATAATCAGTTCCCCATTATCCTATCAAATATAATGAAGGCCTATAACAACATCTGTAGGCTCCATATACACTCGAGTTTGAATGACCTGTGTAATGTTAATGGAATGTATCTTTCTTGACTGAGTTAAAAAGTTGAATATTCAGTTTTTATCCCATTAGATGTAATGTAGGCCTATAACAACAGCTGTAGGCCCCGTAAACACTCGAGTTTGGAAATGTCTCGACCTTCTAAATATCCCGTGTAATGTTAACGGAATACGAGTATACCTTTCTTGACTGTGAGTTAAAAAGAGGATTATTCAGTTCGAATTATCCAATTAAGTGTAATATAGGCTTATAACAACAGCTGTAGGCCCCATAAACATCCGAATGTCTCGTCCTTCTGAATGTCCCTTGTAATGTTAACGGAATGTATGAATGTAGGTTAAAAAGTGGAATATTGTGGTTAAAAAGTGGAATACACATGTGGTTAAAAAGTGGAATATTAAGTTCATTTGCAAAGATTTGAACATCACAGGAAAAAGTATAACACCAAAAGGGCAGTCATAAAAAAGTACAAAAAAGAAAACTTTAAACAAAAAAACTATGACTCTCTCCACATTCCGGTCGGGAGAAAGTGTTTGATTTTTTATCTTCGTTAAAGTACACAGTGCCAGCTTTCATAAGTGCCAAAAGCTACTTCGAAGGGTCAGATCCATAAACTTTCTATAGAATGGTTGAGACTTTTATTATATGTGAAAGAAATACAGCAGATTACAGCTCAAATAATCTTTTAAAATTGTATTAAAATGCTATTCTAACTCTATATCAATACACTTTTAAAAAATTATTTGCTTACATGATCTGAAGTTTAACTAAGGAAGATGATCTGTTTTAATTATTGCGAGAAAAAGGTCAGGGAAAATTTGCCCTGATCTTCACACGTCTTAAATAGGAGATGGTTCGCTATATCTAAATCTATATCCATATCTATATCTATCGGTATATGAGTGTGTGTTTAGGGAGGTGTATTTATGAACACGCACGTGAACGTATACACATATACACACGCACACGCACAAGCACTGACACGCTCATATAGACATAAATAAACGCATAAACAGAGTGACAAACCGACAGAATGATAGGTGAATATATAAACATAAATAGAATATAGGTGAATATATAAACATAAATAGACAGAAAATAGATAGAGAAATAGATAAACAGATAAAGAAACAGACATAGATGGATAAATGAACAGATATTCTTCAATACAGCAAGGGATTATGTCAAGACTGCTTCTGTTGTGGCGCCGAAACAAAACACACACAGACCCGCAAGTGTAAAACGACCCAAAAAACCAGTTTCGAGTTTTTTGTCGGTTCTCACCCCGATGTTCTGGGTACCTTCCAGCGCTTATGATTTCGTCTCGACGTTTGTGTATCTCTATACCTTATAGTATTTCATAAATTTCATAATACTGACCATGCGGTACTGTTTCTTCATAATGCGTTATGTGGGGAGTGGAAATATGTATGACCTCGCTTGAATGGACCTTCAGTAATTATAGAAAAGGTGATCATATGTCTCCTGTGACAGTTGACTGAAGCGACCACCAGGGCGGCGCTGCGAAGACATTACAAATGGGCCAATTTGTGGTATTGAGAGTGTCATCATCCTTAATTTTCCTATGATTTTTTAAAATTCTATTTCGTATCCTACCTCTGTTCGTGATTAAAAAAAAAATCCATTGTATATTCTAAAGTAGTGTTCATGAATTACAAGTAAATAGCTAACTATAAATATATTTTACATTCAGTGCATATTTACATCTCATATATCTACTGCCTATGTACTATTACCCGACTCTACTGCCATTACTCTACGACTATTCTACCTTACTCTTAAGTTCTACAACTGTACATTCGTATCAAATATCTTTTTTTTCCATAGTCATCGTCATCATATATTTTCACTATTTCACTCATTCAAACCGTCTCATTTGCTATCATCACCATCCCTATATTTCCATAAACCACGGACAATTGCACCATTTCAACACCATCATCATCATCATCACCATTAGTCTTTAATTTGAAGGGAAAAGGAGGTTCTGAAATCACATTCGATGGTGTAGTGAGTGGGATAGTGTGACCGGAAGTGATGTGTGTATTTTTGTAGCTGTTAAGATACAAAATACGGAATCAAGCGTTATTTCGCAAGTATAGCTGGACTCGTGCAATTACGTATTTATGTATGTGTGGACATCTGTTTATTCATATATACATGCGTACACAATCACACACACACTCACACACACACACATTTATATATACATATATTTCACACACACACACACACACACACACACACACAC
>NC_091554.1:10772560-10787560 GCF_042767895.1 Penaeus vannamei
CCAAATACGGGAATAAAATAGGAAAAGGAACTAAGCCCATAGCGATCCAGGAAGTGTCACGCCCGCCGAGAACATGGGCGTAGAGAGGCAAGCCATCTGTGACACGAGGGCGGAGGGCTGAATGGGCGTGAGGCGTGGAAGGGAAGCAGCTGGCGTGGGCGTGAGGCAGAAGAGAGGCAATAGGCATAGACGTGCAACGGAAGGAAAGGAGGTAATGGGCGTGAGGGGGGGGGGGGGGTGAAGAGCAACGGGCGTCAGACAGGTAGCTAGCGCGGGCGTGAGGCAGATGAGAGAGGTAATGTAGAGAATCAGGCTGGCAAAGGGAGGAAAGAGGAAAGTGGGCGTGAAGCAAATGAAGGGAAGCAAATTTGGGCGTAAGAAGGAGAAGAGAGGCGACCGGCAGGGGCGTGCAACGGGAAGAAGCAATAGACATTCAAATAAAATGGGCGTGAGGCAGAAGAAATAAAGTAATGGACGTGAAACATAGAAACAAAGTACTTGTCACGGGCGTGGGGCAGGAAGGAGTAAGAAAAGAAATTAAACGAAGTGGGCGTGAGACAGAAGATGGAAAGGGATGGGCGTGAGGCGGAGGGAAGCCACGGGCGTGCAGGTGGGCGAGATGGGCGATGGATCACGTTGAGTGTAACACTTGAACGTCTCTTGCTGGATAATGGGCGTCTCGTGTTACTGCTGGAGGGGGGGGGGGTGGAGGAGGAGGTGGTGGTGGTGGAGGGTGGGGGGGTGGGAGGAGGAGGTGGTGGTGGTGGTGGTGGTGGAGGACGAGGAAGAGGAAGAGGAGCAGGAGGAGGAGGAGGATGAGAAGGAGGAGGAAGAGGAAGAGGAAAGGGAGGAGGAGGACGAGGAGGAGTAGGAAGAGGAGGAGGAGGAGGAGAAGGAGGAAGAGGATGAGGAGGAGGAGGAGGAGGAGGAGAAGGAGGAGGAGGAGGAGGAGGAGGAGAAGGAGGAGGAGGAGGAGGGAAAGGAGGAGGTTGAGGAGGAGAAGGAAGTAAGAAAGAAGAGAGAGTGAAAGATTGGAAGAAAGAGAGAGAAAGAGATAGACAGATAGATAGAGAGAGATAGAGATAGATAGATAGATAGATAGAGAGAGAGAGAGAGAAAGAGTACGATAGTGTTGCTCCGGGGGCTCTGTCTGAAACGAGTGTATCTATTTTAAGGAAAAACAAGGAACTGGGAGAATGGAAGGAGGGAGAATGAGGGGAGAGGGAGAGAGAGGGGAGTGAGTGAGAGAGAGGGGAGGGGAAGAGTGAAGGGAGAAGGAGAGAGAGGGTAGGAGAGAGAGAGAGGAGAGAGAGAGAGAGGGGAGAGCGAGAGTGAAGGGAGAAGGAGAGAAAGAGTGAAGGGAGAATGAGAGAGAGAGGGTAGGGAAGAAAGAGAAGGGAAAATGAGAGAGAGAGGGTAGGGAAGAGAGAGAAGGGAGAGTGAGGGAAGGGAAGGGAGAGAGGGGAGGCTCGGTTGACGTGAATGAATGAGCTCTCAGGGGGAAAAAATCTATTAATGGAAAATCTGGTTATAACAATAACATTAGTTTCATACTAAGGATAAAATTACGGTTTCAGACAGGGTATTTCTCGATCATATACTTAGATGCTACTACCATAAGAAAGATTTTTTTCTTCTTTTTTAAATATATTTTTTTTCTTTTTTCTTTCTTTCTTCTTGTTTGCGGAGCATTTCGGTTCGATATCGTCTTTGGTGTGATTGTGAAATAGGAAAGAAAGAAAGAAAATAATGAAAATAAAGATAATTTACACATATCACACACTCACAACACAAGCGGTATGTCTAATTTGCTCTTGCGGTCGACTTCCCATTGTTGCAGCGTTAACACTTCGACCATAAAGGAAAGTGAAGGTTGCTCTACGCGTACGCATGGGCGAGCAGGGACCAATTAAACGCGTTATGAGATGAGTCCGTCCCATTTATCCGGGTTTACTGTATCGGGAAGTGGAGGGAAGGGCCAGAAAGCGGCGACGAATTTCACGTATTTTGGGGTTTGGCTTTTGGGCAACTTTTGGCAACGCCTTTCTCCTGCTTGCTGTCGGTCGAAGATTTTGGGGGGTTTGCTTTTCGGAAATTTGTGTTCTCTCTTTTTCTTATTCTCTCTCTCTCTCTCTCTCTCTCTCTCTCTCTCTCTCTCTCTCTCTCTCTCTCTCTCTCTCTCTCTCTCTCCACACACACACACACACACACACACACACACACACACACACACATATCCATATATTGTATATACATATAAACACACACACACACACACACGCACACATATACATATAATTCAATCATAAACTCCTGTAACACAATGTATAAACAAAAGGGGAACCGAGCGTGTGCATAAATATACGACAGACGCCTGAGTACACCTCCTAACTACTGTACTACCTGAGCATTCCAATTTTCCCCTCCCTCACATCCCCAAGGTCGAGGGCGCGGAAGGAGGAAAAGCGACACGATAACATAATTATTTTGAGATGATATTTCGTTGTTTTACTTCCTCATAATCCTAGGATCGATATGACAACTCATTTCTATTCTTTCTCTTTATTCGTTTCATCTGGTGTCATAGTTCTTCTTTCTTTTTGCCTTAACTTGGTCTTTCTGAAACTATGAGGGGTAATAGGGTAGTTGAATAAAGAATACGTTATAGAAATCGTTTTAATCGTTTTTGAAATTCTGTGGACTCGTTTTGTGTACTACGATTCCCTATTCGCAGTATGGAGGACAAGGAAAGCTATATACAGTCAGATGTTCATAAATTTGATATGCTAAAATATCTGTTTTTGGAATGTAATAAATGAATGAATGGGTAAATAAATCAATAAATCAATAAATCAATATATATATATATATATATATATATATATATATATATATATATATATGTGTGTGTGTGTGTGTGTGTGTGTGTGTGTGTGTGTGTGTGTGTGTGTGTGTGTGTGTGTGTGTGTGTGTGTGTGTGTGTGTGTCTGTGTGTGGTGTGTGTGTGCGTGTTTGTCTGTATGTATATATATATATATATATATATATATATATATATATATATATATATATATATATATATATATATATATACATAATTAGATAGTGACATAGATATTAATAGACAAATAAGTAAATAATATAATATGAGTAAACCAGTGAAGAAATGAAGAGGTAATGAATAAAGATATAACGACGTAGTACACGACCAGGTATCACGGTAATAACCTTCCTGTTTCTCCTTCCAGGCTCTTCGCGTGTGACAGCCCAAGAAGCCCCAGCGCCAACGCCACAGACACAAGGCTTCCAGCCCTTCTTAGGCTCCCCTTCACCGCCCTTCCCATTCCAGGGCTTCGCTGGCTTACCTGGCTCCCCCAGCGCTTCCCCAAGGCCGCTGAACCCCTTCTTCACAGGGACGTTCAATGGACAACCCACTGGCAACCCCTTCTTGCCTCCTCTTGTTGGCCCCAACCAGCAGTTCGCCTTTCCCGTGCCAGCTGGTTTTCCGGGAAGCGCCGTTCCAGGACCTCAATTCCAGGGTTTCCCGGGGTCTCCACTGACAGGCAGACCTCCACCACAGGGCATAACTAATGGCTTCCCAGGTCAGTTTAGCCATCCAGGGTCCTTCCACATTCAGCCAAATCTTGCAGGTCATTCCCGTTTCCCAGCCGGAAGTTTTCCCGAAACCTCTCCGATTAGCCCTCTTCGCGAGGTTCCAACTGGATTCCCGGCAGCTGTTAATGAAGGCCAGATCTCAGGACGCGGCTTAGAATTTGGAGATGAAGATTTCGTGAGTCTCTCCGGAGGCAGTCCTACAACGCAGGCACCGATCTCCCCAGTGACGCCTTTATCCTCCCCTCCTACCACGCCCTTCGTGCCAGAAACTACGCCCGCAACTAGTCCTCCAACCAGCACTGCAAAGCCAGCCACAACCACCACAGCTTCTACAACTTCGCAGCCTAGTACAACACCAACTACAACCACTACAACTTCAACCCCACCACCTACAACTTCAGTAACTCCACCATCTACAACCACTACAACTTCAACTCCACCACCTACAACTTCAGTAACTCCACCATCTACAACCACTACAACTTCAACAACCCCACCACCCACTACTACAACTACTACAGCTACAACTCCACCACCTACAACCACAACAAATCTTCCATCAACGACTACATCTCCCACCACCACATCAGCGTCCACAGCCCCACCAGCTGATTCAGTCGTTTCCTCTACAACAGCTTCACGTCCCATTGCAGGGCATAAGAGTAGGACTCATACCGGCAGTTCTCTAGCATCTCGTCTACAGAACTTTGCGCAACAAGCTTCAAACGACAGAGGAGAAGGACGAGAGAAGGTTTTGTTTTCTCGACCAAATAGGAATCAAGGTCAAGAACCTAGAAGAGAATCTGAAGCACAAAGACAAGAAAATACAATCTCTGCATCAGGTGGTCAGTCATCACAAGATGTCCTGTCAGAAACACAGTATGATTATGATTATGATGAAGCTACATCTGACAAACAGTCACAATCTGCAGGTTCTCCAACAACCTCCACAACAGCAACCCCTCTACCAGTGCCTGTTAGCACTGAGAAAACCAAGAAGGGGAGGAAAGGCCTTACCCGCACTCAGGCATTTCTGGAACGGCTCCAAAAGCTCCGGCAAAGACGCCTCACATCAACAACGGGCAGACCGCGTCGTAGAGAGCAAGAGCGGGAAGATAACAATGTCCAGGATAATCAAGTCCCCCCTCGGAGAAGGACACCGCAAAGGCAAGCAGGAAGTAACTTTAACAGCCGCCTCAGAGACAGGGTCTTTGCATCGCGGACACAGACTGGTGGTAGAAGAAACAGAATCAGTGATGATAAAAACTCCTCCTCAGGTTTCCGAGCCACCAGACGACCCTTTGTCATCGGTTTCACAACGAAGAAGCCTCTTACTATTAGAGAAAGACTTGAGCTTCATAGGCAAAATAATAGGTTTGTACCTAAGCATTTGAGAACTACAACCAAACGAACCACAACCCCTACACCACCTCCATCAACAACCACAAGTACAACAGAAATTCCAGGCTCAGCTATTGATGAAGATTATGATTATATTACTGATTATGAGCCAGAGGCACCAGCTTTAGAAGTTACAGAACGTGTCCCTACAACGACTACCACTCAGAGAGTTCCCATAACCAGTTTTATAACTACGGAAAGAACAAACTCAAAGGTTCAGAGCATCAGGGAGAGGATTGCTGCCATGCTTGGGGCAAGTGGACTTGCAGGAAAGACTACAACTGAAGAAGTCCTGACCATCTTGGAGGAGGTAACAGTGAAACCACTGGAGACAGCTGATACAGCCACTCAGTCTACCATTACAGTGACAGACAATCCTGTTTTGATGGTCCACACAGATGAAGATTTTGAACCAACAGAAATGCCACTTGATGAAATTCTATCAACAATAATTGAAACTATTGCAACTTCAGAGTTGCCACCAACAACCCAGGCACTACATTCCTCTCAACCTTCTATCGCACAGACTACCCCAACTCCGGAATCTCTTCCATTTGTATCAATATTTACATCTGAACCTGAAGTTTCAACCACGTCGAAGCTAACAGCAATTGATGAAACTGAAATTCCTTTCCCGCACACAACATCAAAGGTTTTAACATCAACTGAACCAGAAATAGAGGAAACAAATTCACCCTCAGGAATATTCCCAGAATTTACTGATTCCACAGCTGCTGCACTTGCAGATGTGCAGACAGAAGCTCCTGAAACAGTTGCAGATCCTTCGAAGCAACCCACAACAGAAGACCCTCTTGTCCAAGATTTAATTGCACAACTAGTCGCTGAAGGAATCATTACAGAAGTTAACTCCAAAGCAGAGGTCACTGTACCGGAGGTGGATGAAGAACCTCTTATCGAGGAAACCCTAATTGAGGAAACAGGACCCAAAGATCTGGAAGTAATGAATGTGGAGAAAAATCCTGCAGCTGAAGTTCCACTAGAAACTCCATTAGATATGCTTAACAAATCTCATATGGATACCGAAATATCAGATCAAGGAATAATAACTGACAATCAGAATGACCTCCATGGAAGCCTTACCAAGTCAAATGAAAGTCAGAAAGCAATGGAGGAAAATCCCACAATCATTCCCACTGATGAACCTGTGTTTAAGCCAACACAAGATGTGAATGGCGAAAGCAAGGTCATGACAGAGCCTTTGTTTGATCCTGAAGACCAAGCTGAAGTGACTGAAGATAATCTACAAGAACCTGAAAAACAAATAGAGGTCGAACATAAACAAATGCCTGAAAATGTAGCTGATAACTTGACTGACTTCCAAAATCAAACTGATGTTCACAAAGGACAAGATCAAGTTGAGGTTGTTGGAGAAACTGCACAAAATCCAACAGAAACAGGAGAAGATACACACAGATCTGGAGACCAGGCTGATATGATGGCAAGTGTCATCGAAGAAGCCAGAGGTGAAGCTGAAGTTACAGAGATTCCACAAGAACTCGTAATTCAAAATGAAAGTGATCTTATTCGAACTGAAGTTTTGGCTGAACCTTCAAAGGAACCCGAATCTCCAAAAGAGCCTATTGGTGATAATGATCCTATTGAAGGATTCAAAGATCAGCCAATTGCTACTGGAGAATCAGCACAAGGGCCTGAGGAACAGATTAGTGTCACAGAAGCTAGTACAGGATCTGAAAATCAAGAAGAGGTTACAGAAATTCCAGAAGAATTAACTAGTGGTCAGCTGAGAACAGGTGATCAAGCTCTAGTAGCTGACAGTATGGCTGTAACGAATGAACAACTAATACTAGGAAAAGAGCATCAAACATTGATTGAAAACACAACAGAAATACCAGAAGACATGGTTGATACTACAACTATTATGCCTGAAGACACAGCAGAAGGAGAAGGAAAACAAACAACATTAATTGAAGACTTTGAATCAACAACAGAAAAGCAGATGCCCACTACAAGTCAAACACGCTTAACTGGAAGTCAAACAAGAACCACTCCACTGATTGTAACAACCGAATCAACATTGTTGACAGATGTCACAGATAATCCCACCACAGTCCTAACTACAGAAGAAATAATTGCCTCTGAACTAGAAACAGATCCTTTTGTGACACTGTCTGGGGATGCCGAGTTTGTGACACTGTCTGAGGATGCTGAGTTGACAGTAGATTTACTTACATCTACAGCTGTACCTCCTTCTACAACAACTGATATTCCAACTACCTCTAGACTGCCTTCACCCATAAAGATACCTGTACTATCAAACCGAACAACAACAACTACAGAATCACCCACGACAACTGAAAGAACCCCAGGATTTAATCCATCCAGTCCTCGAGTATCAACTGTAAAAATGATGGACACAACCACAAGATTCCAGAAAATCACCACGACAGATTTACCACCGACCACAGTGCCTGAGAGTCAGTTAGAGGATTATATCACTACTAATGATGATGCTCTAGAAACCCCACCACCTGTTCAGATCACTGAGGTACCAGTACTGCCAGAAACCACATCACCAGAAGGAGATATAACACCCACAGAGGAGAACGAAGTTGATACTACACTTTCTATGAATCACTTACATATGCTGCTGCATAGTTTCGGCAGTACTTCCATTCGACCTGAACTTGCTGCAATGAACCGTGTGTTAGATTTCTCTCTCTCATCTTCAGATCCAGTTGAACAGCTAGGACTGAACCACGAAGTTATTGGGGTCCAGAACTTTGATTTCGATTATGATTTAGAACCCGCATCTACTGAGCAAGTAATTGTTACCACAAGCCTTCAGACTCCTACTTTTGCAGCACTGGGTTCAGATACTCAAGGTGTACTAAGTACAGAAGAGACCACCAGTACTCAGGGTATCATGTTAACAGAAACAAATACACCAACAATACTGAATATGGAAGTAGCTGTATTAACAGTTTCAGAACCATACTCCAAAGTGCAAAACTTCACTGAAGCTCCAGAAACTACCCAACAGCCAGAGAGTATTTCAGTTACAGAAAATTCGACAATGGAAGATATTCCTGAAACTACTACTGAAGCAGTGACTGATCCCATGGAAACTACAACTTTACCTCCAGTTACAACCACAGAGAAAATAGAAATTCTTGAGATAAAAGAACCATTAATAACAAATAACAAATCAGAAAATACAGTTAAAACACTAACAAATCAACTCTCTACAACTGAGGGGAAGACAACAGTTGAAGTCACTACTCCAACAACTTCTCCAGAAGAAAAGGAATCCAATGCTGAAACAAATGAAGAACTTTCAGGAGCAAATGCATCTTTGTCGAGAGAGGATAGAGAAAGACAGAGGCTTGCATGGCTCAGGAAGAACAGTGGAAAAGATGGAGAGCAGGCAAGGACCAGGCAACTTCAATCAACCCAGAGAAGGACTTTTGTTCCACTTGGCAATGCCCGATCAACATCAGAAAGACCTGCTACTGGAAGGAGGCTTAGCTTGAGTGACTTACTAAGTCAAAGAGCTTCTCCAGCAGGAAGTATTACAAAAACAAGTAACTCACAGAGGGAGAATGATATACCGACATTCACCACCACTACAACTCAACCTCCAAGGATTCGTTCACAAACGGTAAAAGTAGATCTAGATCCTGTAGTTGTAAAAGAAACACAACCTCAGCCCATTACTGAACAAGCACCTGACCCCAAAAATGGAGCAAAAAGTGAAGCACTAAGAAGGTTTTTAGAATTAAACAAACAGATGTTGAAAGCTTTGGCTGAAAAGAAAGCAAGTACTACCACATTGCCTGATGAGCCTACCACAACATTATCTCCTGAGCAAAGCAATACAAGACCAAAGTTTGCTACAAGGACACCACCACGACTTGACAAATTCAGAGCCCTAACAGAAAGCACAGTGACTTCAAATGATAAAGAAGAATTGTCCACAACAAACTTTATACCAAAGAATAGAGCAACAAACCCAGTGGTATCTACTAGGGAAGACAGTACACAAGGATTCCAGCCACGCCCTAGTACATTCCTCAGACCTGTAGATAGTCCAAAGCCCTCTGAGGCATCTGCCAGTGACCGTACTGTTCCAAGGGTCAGACCAGCATTCATTAGTCCCCCACCCTCAACCAGCTCTCGCAGTGATCCTAATCCTCTTCCTGAAAGCCGAACTGATAATACAGCTACACGCACTAGATCTCGACTCCCACCGCCTATTCGTCGTCCCCGTCCAGGACTTCCAGGAAAGAGGCCAGGTGGTCCCCGCAGGCAAAATGTATCTCGTCCCTTGACAGCTCGTCCTACTCGCTTTGAAAATCCCTCAGAAAAACAAAATGAAGAAATAACAACTCAGGCACCTTTACTTAGTCGAGAATCTGTCTCAGAATTAGCTGCTGAGCCAGAAAACAGACCAGTACAGCCACCTAGGAGAAGGTTTGGGTCTTCAACATCAGTTCCAAGAAGAAATCAATTCACAACTCCTAGAGGACGTAGAAAAGGTTTCAGAAAAAGGGTACAAAATAACAGGGTTAGCACACCTAGGAGGAGAAAGCCAACAACCCTTCCAAGATTTACAACAGAGTTTGAGGAAGTAACAACACATGTGCCCACAACTACAGTCCCAGAATTTACAACACTTCCACAGGAAGAGGATGTAACCTTCTCAGGTTTCGAGCAAACCACTCAGGACTTCTTTGATACAACATTAAGATCTGATCTAGAGAGAACAACCTTTACTCCAGAGGAAGAAACTACCTTGCAAGAATTCTCCACAGTCACATCTCGGGGAAGAGTTAGGTTTGAGAACAGGCCCAGGCCAACACAGCTTCCTCGAATTACAGAGCGTCCTCACCATCGCTCAACCTTGGCCAGCAAAGTGGCTGCTTTCTCTAACAATGAAGATGCTACAGTCCAACCTGTCACACGACCTCTGAAGCCTGATACCCCAGAACCACCTAAACCTTCATCCACATTTAAACCTTTTGAATTTGAAACTTCTGCTACGACGATTTCACCGACACGGTTTTTCACAGAGTCACCTTCAGCTGGTGGAATTTCCACCTTCACTGGCTTTGATTTTGATTTGGATACAACTCCTCCAACTACATTTGCTGAAGATTTTGAAGAATCAACTCAATCATCTTCAGGCAGATTCGGAAATTCTCAGAACTTTGTCCACACTACCTTTTCTCCATTTGGTGATAACCAAAAACAGTCCATTAACCCAAAGCTACACCAAACAACAAGCCGCAGTCATACACCAAGACCTTCCCACAACAGTGACTTCGATGAAGCATTCTTTGCTGAGGAAGACCCACCTTTTATTAATAGGAAAGAATCGGAAACTTTCCTACCTGCTTTTCCGGTAACAACACCATCAAATCCCTTCTTTGAGGAAATCCAGGAAACGGAAACTTTCCCACCAGTTTTCCCAACCACGACCCCTGATGACTTTTTCCACAAGGAAATAAAACAAACTGAAACTTTCCCACCAGCCTTCCCAATCACAACTCCAGAAAACCCTTTCTTCGGAGAAATAAAAGATGCAGACGCATTCCCGCCATCATTGACAATCACACCACCATCAAATTCATTCTTTGTCAATGACCAAGATACCACAACTTTTTCACCTGATTTTGCAACAACAGTAAAACCTAACTTTGAATTTAACAGAAAACAAGAGGCACAAACCACCCAGCCTCCTTTCCAGACGACAATCCCACCGAACACCGTCACACCCAGGATAATCGTTGTTGCTCTTCCAATCCTGAATCAGGCCCCTGCCTCTCCAAGCAATAGCAATCAGTCTCCACCCCAGTCACCAGTTAGTGAAAGAGTGGTATCTCCAGTAAATCAAGAATCCTCATCTCCCTTCCCTGATGTCATTCCCCCTCAGACCGACAGACCCCTGGGACATGTTCAAGTGACCTCAGAAGCAGGATTTATCCCTCGAGAAGTTCATCGACCTTCAACACTTACAGGCGGAGTCAGGATCACAGCAGAGGAAGGCTTCATTCCAAGGGATGTGGTACTGCAGCCACCACCATCACCGCCACAACAACCAGACCAAACACATACAACTTTCACACTTCAAAATGATAATGGCAGATCTGGAATACTCCATGAATCTGGAAATATTGAATTTGTGAATGATCATGATGTTTCTAGTCAAGGTTCATTTAGCAGCTCTCCATCAACAACTACTCAGGTTCCGTCTCGCCCAGTGATTACAGTAGATAGTTTACTAACTTTTCTTGGAAATGATTCTAACAGCAACAATGAGAAGGTGGTGCCTAAAAGGCCTAGTCTCTCTCTAATTCCAACAACTAACCCGCCATCTCCTATTGGCACTACTTCATTTACCCCTAATTTCAAACTTCAGTCAACAAGGTTCTTCAATCAAAGGAATGATACTCCTAGTATCTCTCCTAAATTCTCTGTTCCAACAACAATTTCTCCCCCTGTTAAATCGCTCCATCCCTCTCCCTTTTTGGAAGGTCGCCCTATAATTCATGACGAATTTTTCAATGCTCCAGTCAGTGGTTTTACTCCTCCTACCACTTTGATACCTCCTGAAAATCCATCTACAAGACAGTCTATCCTACTGAGACCCTTCGAAAGTCTAACTCCACCATCTGCTCCCTTTGTCCCCTCTACACCTTCTCCAGGTAGTCCACCTCCACAAAATAACTTTCAACAAAACAGAGGAAGTCCTCTGCGACCATTCCTGCCTCCCTCACCTACTACAGCTAGACCAAGAACATCTACTCTTGCAGGCATATTAAGCACTTTGATCAACAAAAATCCAACTACCACAAAACAACCAACAACTAAATCCCCTACAACACCACCTCAACCTTTCACAACCCAAGATCCCATCATTGTGTCTACCGACCCACCCTTCTCTAATCAGTTGGGAACGGGACCCCCAGCACCAGCCAGTATCCAGCCACATTTTAGCAACAATGATCGCATCACTAGCTCCAAACCCTTAAAACCCTTCGATGGCGATAGAAACCACTTATCTCACCAAGAGCCAGTGATCCCAACAAGAGCTGTTGAGCCCAACCTCCCCAGTAGAAGCGATGGCCAAGATTTCAGCAGGCTTCCTTCACCCTCCAGCAGACCGGGTCCCCCATCACTCGAGTCCATACCCTCCCAGAATGCCTTCGATGGGCGAGGTGACGTTCGCTTCTCTGTCCGTCCATCTCCAGATAAGGACAGCCCATCAGAGGGGTCTGCGGACGCCCCACCTGCCCCCACGCCTTCCCATTTCCCATCTTCGGTGAGCAATAGCCTACCTCCCTTCCCTTCATCCTCCAAGCCCAATCCAAATCCTCTAATCAAGTTCCCCTCGAGACCCTCTGGTGACAGACCAGTCTTAATCTCCTCCAACCGTCCATCAGGTGCAATCTTAGACAACAAATCCTCCTCAGCCGATCCTTCGCTGCTTCATACGACGAATAAACCTCGTCCTGGTTCCTTGCCCGGCCATATGCAGGACGGAGATAGTGCATTCTTCTTCTTGTCTATGGATGGCCATGTGACCACTCACAGCACACCAGCTTTCCCTAATAGCCAATCCTCCTCCTCAAGCACTCATAACCAGCCACCCTTCAGCAACAATAACAATCAGCCTTTCGATAATAGCCAATCACAGCTTTCTAACAACAAAAACAAACCGCCATTTTCAAACGGTAACACACAGTCAACATTCTCCTCTGATAACATTAACAACCAACAACAGCTTTCAAATAACAGGCAGTCATCTTTTGATAACAAACAATCATCATTTAACACTGATAACAGACACTCGCCATTAGATGATGCTAACAGAGAACCACAGTTAGGTATTGATAATAAACAACCACAATTCAGCAATAACAGACCACAATTTGGAAGTGATAACAGACCACAATTTGGAAGTGATAACAGACCACAATTTAACAACGATAACAGACCACAATTTGGCAATGATAGACCGCAATTTGGCAATGATAACAGACCACAATTTGGCAGTGATGAAAGACCACAATTTGGCAATAATAACAGACCACAATTTGACAATGATAGACCGCAATTTGGCAATGACAGACCACAATTTGGCAATGATAACAGACCACAATTTGGCAATGATAATAGACCACAATTTGACAATGATAGACCACAATTTGGCAATGATAGACCACAATTTAACAATGATAGACCACAATTTGGCAATGATAGACCACAATTTGGCAATGATAGACCGCAATTTGGCAATGACAGACCACAATTTGGCAATGATAACAGACCACAATTTGGCAATGATAATAGACCACAATTTGACAATGATAGACCACAATTTGGCAATGATAGACCACAATTTGACAATGATAGACCACAATTTGGCAATGATAGACCACAATTTGGCAATGACAGACCACAATTTGGCAATGATAACAGACCACAATTTGGCAGTGATGAAAGACCACAATTTGGCCATCATAGGCCACAATTTGGCAATGATAGACCGCAGTTTGGCAATGATAACAGACCACAATTTGGCAATGATAATAGACCGCAATTTGACAATGATAGACCACAATTTGGCAATGATAGACCACAATTTGACAATGATAGACCACAATTTGGCAATGATAGACCACAGTTTGGCAATGATAACAGACCACAATTTGACAATGAAAACAGACAACCACAATTTAGCAATGACAATAGACAGTCACAGTTTGGCAAGGATGACAAACAACCATTCAACACTGACAATGAACAATCGTTATCTAATAACGAGAACAGACAATCACAATTTCATGATGAAAAGATACAGCCATTTGGTAATGAGGGCCAACAACCATTCCATGATGATAACAAACATCACTCCAATGATGATAACAGACAGTCTCATGGAAACAATCGACCATCGTTTTCCAGTGAAAACATACTCCCATTCTCTAACAAAGACCAGTCACCCTCTGGGATTCAGTCACCTAACAATCAGCTGTTTGCTAATGAGGACAGGCAGTCACATGATCCAAACACGTTTTCTGCCTTTGAAAACCAATCCTCTTCAAGTGGCGAGTCAGGTAATACACAAGACGTCTCATCTGTACCTATTGTTGATGAATCTTTTACACAAAACGGTGATGACACAACACCATCTGACAACATTCAGCCACTGATTATAACCACACCTGAACCAGTTGTCCCTCAGAAGACTCAGGCAGCCACTGAAACAAGTAGTGAATCACCTGTAAATAGTTCAGAATCCCCGGATCAAAATAAGCAGCCCTTCATCGCAAAAACTACTGAATCTCCAGTTTCTGGCAGCCGGAAGCCATCCATTATATCTAGTACTGGATCACCTGCAACGAACCCTAATCAGCCTTTCATTATAACCAACACTGAGTCTTCAGTTCCCAATGAAGGCCAAATCATATTTAGTGGCAATGATTCGCCAGTCTCGCATAACAACCAACCATTCATTGTAACTGAATCACCGGTTACTAATTCACCCTTCATTATCACCAACACAGACTCGACTATCCTCGGCACTAACCAGCCTTTCATCGTAACCACCAGTGAATCACCAATCCCAGGTACCAATCAGCCATTTATAACAACCTCTGAGGCCCCATTCCAAGACAGTGGATCTTTAGTCACAATCGACAGCTCGTCGGACAGAGATCCTACAACATCTAGGGACGATTTATTTGCCGATATCGTCAGTAATTCCCCATTCTCCTTCCACAACAGCGATCCACACTTTCAGGGTAAACCTTTCATAGAAACGACATTCATCACAGAAGACGGCTCATTCATTAGCTCAGCTGACAATCCCTTCTTCCCTAGTAACATTGAAGGATTTTTCTTTGACACCAAAACCGAGTTGCCTTTTACAAGTACCGGTAGCAATTTGTTCTCTGGAACTGGTAGTCCATCATTGATCCCCAATACAGAAAACAAATC
>NC_091554.1:10807560-10810060 GCF_042767895.1 Penaeus vannamei
AATGTTATTAGAACTAACAAAAATTGTAAACGAAAAAAGAAGGAAGATATATGTAAATTTCATATACATTTTTTTTAAAGGAAAATTAGTATTGGTCTATGGTACCGGCATTAAGATACAAAATAAATAAATAAATAAATAAAAAGGAAAAGAAAATATATGCAACAAAGATAAGTGATAGAGAAGTGACGCTGAACACGAATGATATTTTCGAAAGACAAGACGACTAGAAGTACTTTGGGGTTTTTGAAAATTTACTAAACTTGCTGTTTTTTATGTGATTTCCTAGCTGACTTCACTATAGCTGGACTGACGTTGTGTGAATATATCGGAAAGGCCTCATGATACGACATATACGGGCAGTTTATCAAATACTGTATGTGTGAGGCCCGACCCAGGGAATATTCACATACACGAACATGCATATACTAAGAAATAAATGCATATCATGTCCACAGGTATGATAAATATACACTTACCTATCTATCTATCCGATCGATATACATGTCTAGACTGACAGATATGTGTTTATTTCTGTATGTGTACTGTATAATGAATATTAGTTGAGTTGGCCGAGAGACCCCAAAGACCATTGAAATCAAAGACGTGGTTGTGCTTCCGAAACAGGGAACGATAACTTCCTGACCAGCACCCTGAGTCCGGCAAAGAAGTTCAACATACCTTATAAGTGGAAGTAGGTTATGAGGGCGTTGTTCCAAGCGGGGGATTCGTGCTGAACAAATTGTAAATAAAACAAACGGGCGAGGGGGGGGGAGGGCGGAAAACACAGGAATATTAAAAAAGGCCTTCTCGTATACGCTTTCAAAGCAAAAAAACAAAAACAAAATTATCTTCGGTATATTTGTGTTCTATTCTTCTCTTCGTAGTATTATTTCCATGTTGCTTCGTATATAAATGTATGTGTGTGTGTATGTGCGCGCGCGCGTGTGTGTGTGTGTGTGTGTGTGTGTGTGTGTGTGTGTGTGTGTGTGTGTGTGTGTGTGTGTGTGTGTGTGTGTGTGTGTACGTGTGTGTGTGTATGTGTGTGTGTGCGTATAAAGACCCAACATTCCTCGCACAGGTAACATATCCACGTGGAAAAAATGGAGAAGCGGAAGATGCCAGAAGAGCTGGCAACGTCGCACCTCCTAGGCCTGAGCAGACAGGTATCTCTCACACTCCTCGTTAATTACCTCGCCAGGTGATTCCTGTTACGTCTCACCTGGCCTTCGGGGGGAAAGGGGGCTTCAGGAGGGAAAAGGGGGGGGGGGCGTGAAAGGGAAGCTTTACTTACGTCACGAAGGGAAATGTGCGCGGGTTGTCCATGCACGTTCCTTCTTTCCATTAATTATTTTCCCAAGTAACTAAGCCTACAACTACATATAGCAGCGTCTTTGTATACATATATATATATATATATATATATATATATATATATATATATATATATATATATATATACATTCATATATATATATATATATATATATATATATATATAAATACATTCATATATATATATATATATATATATATATATATATATATATATATATATATATATATATATATATATACATATATATGTATTTGTAGATAGATAGACACACACACATATATACACATACATATGTGTGTGTGTGCATATATGTGTTGCAAAAATCCAGTATATATATACGAGGACGCCTATTCACAAATCAATTCGAAAAGTATCATTATACACACCTGAAATGAACGTAAATGAAAAAAGCTGACTTGGACATGATGAATAATTCTAACATATTTTTTTCCTTTTTTATTCAGTACTCTATTTGTCCTCCTGCCTCCTCTTTGCCTCTTCCTCACCTCCAACTCCGGCCTTTCCCTCTTCCTCACTTCCAAGATGGTCGGAAGGAGGGGAGGCGGAACTAAAAAGAAAATGAGGGTGTGAAGAGTACAACAACCTGCGATCTTTGTGCATAACCAAGCAAGCAAGCAGAACGAGGCATGGAGAAAAGGGGGAGATAATGAGCTAATTATGATAAAGGGAAAATGCGAAAGGAATTGTAAAGGATAATGATGGAAGAGAGACCGTGGGAGAAGGAAAATAAGGATGGCCGAGAGAATAGAGAAACACAAGGATGAGGGGGAAACGAAGGGAGGGAAGGAAAGAGGGAAGGGGGGAGGGAAAGGAAGTTAGGAGGGAGGGAATAATGAGGAAGGGAAAGAAGGAGGGAAGGAGGGAGGGAAATAAGGAGTGAAGGAGGGAGGAAAAGAAGGAGGGAAGGAGGGAGGGTGTAACTTAGGGAGGAGGAGGAACGAGCTTGGAAGATAAGAAAAGAGGGAATGAGAGTGTAAGAAAGGGAGGGGGAGGACAAAAAGAGTGGACAGTAGATAGTAAGAAGAAAGGAGGGTCAAATTGAGAGAGGATAGAAGATAGTAAGAAGGGTACAAGGAAAGAAAGAAAAGAAGGAAGAAGGAGATATTGGACGAGAGGGAAGGATGGAATCAATAAGTGACC
>NC_091554.1:10815060-10821199 GCF_042767895.1 Penaeus vannamei
GTTACGAAAAACTTAATGACACTTGATTACTTAATATCAATTGTTCACGTCAATTATTACCAAAATGTTTATACCAAATTAGTATCTCATCTATTTTCAGAGTTCTTACGTTCAAATATATTGCTACAATTGCATGTAAAACAAATACACGTTCAGCATTTACGAAAATTCCTTTATCAAATTATTATCTTATCTATTCCCATAGTTCTTCCGTTCAAAAATATTGCTACTATTGCATGTAGAATTTCAAATGACGCACAATTCCGTTCTTGAAAATCAAAACCTTTTCTTCGGCTCTCAGAAAGGATGCCAGTGACTCTCTGAGTAAACAACCGCTGGCAACCTTGCAATGATCGTGTGGATTTTTTAAAATTTCATTTCATCTTTTCATTTTTTTATTCATTTATTTATTTATTCATTTATTTATTTTTGATATATACGTAATTACCACACTGCCTTTGCTGTGTCGTGGATACGGAGCAAATTGCGTGCTTGCCCCTGTCGAAGTCGTAACTGTATTGCGAAAATGATGACTGCTAAATAAACTACTAATGCAGATTTTTTTTCGTGTTATATTTTTAGTCGAGTGATATCCTCCCTCTCTTAATTGTCTATTTTTTATATTAGTCTGAAATTCATCTTCTAACGCGTATACACGATATGTAAGAGTTAAGCCCATGTGGTCAGACCGAAACGATTTATTATGCCTGTTCCCATTATCATTGCTATGATTACCACTAACACTCTTCCATAATGTTGTTACTTCTTTGACCATTGTCGGCACATCACTAAAATCATGATTATTGTTATTATCAATAGATTAATTATTACAGACTTCATTATCATTAGAAGTGGTGGCAATAGTCCTTTTGGTATTATCATTATCATAATTATTACAGTCTTCGTTACAGTAGATAATATTATTCTCGCCCTTGTCATTATCTTTAGATTTGGTGTAGAAAGGTATGAATGAGAATGAATACCTTCACAAGAGATGTATTTGACCGGGTTCGAATATGTCTTCGAAAATATATCTGATGACATATTCGATACCGGTCAAATATATCTATTGTATTATGAAGATATTCATTCTCATTCATAACATTCTATATTTGTCAACATGAATACGGTTCATTTTAGATTTGATATATGTCTCACAGTATTATTGCATTTACTAAAGTCGTGTATAGAACCTTATAGAACCCACACTGTACCTGAATGTCTACAAACAATGTGAACAAACCTGATCATGCTTTGCAAATTTATTAAAAACACAAAACTGAATATTGTTGCGACTGTATCTGTCGATTTTATGTATTGAATAAAACATTGAATTCATTATAATCTAAGCGCAGTAATTGAAAGGGAAATATCATATTTAGCTTACATTCTTATATTGAATTTATATGAAGATATAGACAAACAGCAGAAATAAATAAAAACAAAACCACAATGATGTTACAACGATAATTGTAAAAATGGCAACAGCAAAACAGTGAGATATATCTTATGTAATTAATCTAGTATAATCCTTCTATGTATTACATCTATCATGCTTCATTGTATCAAGGAGCTGAGGAATAACTATTACAGAATATTAAACAGATATTGAGCTAGAATGTATAACTCTGAATTGTCATCCCGTGATAGTAGGTATTACTCTCCGCCATCACGTGACTGTGACGTCACTCAAACGTATCGCATCGGGACATTTAAAGCCTGCAACTCACTATAATTAACTGTAAATCACAATTAATCTTCATCGTTAAATCTAGTGAAATCCTTCGTGTGGATAAATGGTTGTTTAGAGTCATAAACCAAACGAAATTACGAAAAGGATCATCATCATAATCGTACTGCTGATATAAACAACACTATTTCTACATATACATGATCTGCAGTACATACATACACAACGATAGATAGACAGACACATACCTCAAGATAGATGAACATAGACATAGACACAAATCAAGACAGAGACACGAGATATATCCCACACAACATACCCCGAAACAGACAAAAATACCTCCCAGATATACGTATGCTCTTCACCCTCGGGCCCTTTTACCCTCCATACAAAGACCTTCCCGAAGCCTCTGAGGACGCAGCTGAGTTCGCCCAAGACCCTCCTGGCAAGCTCTGACACACACTATCACGTCCTAACACAATAAACACGAGAGACACGCTAAGAACATATGGAGAAGTCGAAGCTTTAATTGTGGGGGTTCTTGTGTCGACGTATATAGGGGTTTTCCTGGGTTTTCCTGGGTTTTCCTGGGTTCTGGCGGATGTAGAAACGCTCTGCTTTTTTTTTTTTTTTTTTTTTTTTGGGGGGGGGTCTGGGTATGGGGCAAGCAAAGGGTGATTATACTTTATTTTTTCTATATTTTTTATTTCTATGTACCTTTTATTCTGTCTCTGTCTATCTGGATTTTGCTTTATTTTTTCTATATTTTTCGGTCTATCTCTGTATCTTTCTTTATGTGCCTCTGTCTATCGTTCTTTCTGTTGTCTATCTGTGTAGATGTTTGACTGTCTGTCTGTCGTTCTGTCTGTTGTCTGTCTGTCTGTCTAGCTGTTTGACTGTCTGTCTATACTTCTGTCTGTTTGTCTCTTTCTAACTGTCTGTCTTTCTCTCCATCAGAAATGACGTAAAAGGGAAAAGATCTTTGATCAGAATCACAAGAAAAGTAAAGATTAAGAAGAATAAGAATCTAAAAAAATATATATGTACGATTTCACAGAAGAGCAAAACAAGGAAATGCCAAACAAGAAAAGAAAGAAAGAAAGAAAGAAAAAAACCTGAAGAAGAAAAGACGAAAAGAAGAAGAAACCCAGATCACATGAGGTTATCAGAAAGGCACCTGTAAGAGAAACAATAAACTATGCAAGGTTCTGCACACTCCGAGAAAAGGACACAGAACAGGGGACACAGAAATATAGAAAACGGGGACCGACAAGCACGCGCTCTCGGGAGACACTTGGACAAATGTTTAGAAGATGCGGCCATCCTTTTTGACGGTATTTTGTCAGTTTATTGGCTCAATTAGATGTATTGGTTGGTAATTGTGGGCTGCTGGGGACAAGGGAGTCTTTTTTCTGTTTGTTTGTCTTTCTGTCTGTCTGTCTGTCTGTCTGTCTGTCTCTCTTTCTCTCACTCACTCTCTCTCTCCCTCCCTCTCTCTGTGTCTGTCTCTCTCTGTGTGTGTTAGTCTCTCTCTCTCTCTCTCTGTCTGTCTCTCTCTCTCTCTCTCTCTCTCTCTCTCTCTCTCGCCTCCTCTCCTCTCCCTTCTCTCTTTCCTCCCCCCTCTCTCTTTCTCTCTCCCTAGTTTCTCTTCTTCTCTCCTCTTCTTTCTCTTTCTCTCCCTCTCTCCCTCTCCCCAACTTCTCTCTTCTCTCCTCTCGCTTTCTCTCTTTCTCTCCTCTCTCTCTCTTTCCACTTTCTCTCATCTCCCCTTTCCTCTCCCTTCTCTTCCCTCCTCTCCCTTCTCTTTCTCACCTCTCTCTTCCTCTCCCCAACTTCTCTCTTCCCTCTCCTCTCCCTTTTCTTTCTCTTCTCTCTCTCCCCACTTTCTCCCTTCTCTTTCTCCCCTCTCCCTCTCTCTCCCCAACCTCCCTCTTCTCCTCTTCTCTTCTTTATCTTTCTCTCTTCTCTCATCTCTCTCCTCCCCCTCTCTCAATCTACCTCTCCCAATTTTTTTCATCCGTGGCTTCTGTGTTTGCGTCTTGAATGAAGTTTATTTTCTTTTTGGATTTACCTGGATAAGTTTTTTTCATCCATTTTTCCCCTTCGCATTCTGTTTACGCGAAGGTTAACCACGCATTGAACTGGTGAAAAAGTAAAATAATTCATTCACTTCTTTGGGTATTTGGGTTCTTGCTCTAACTTACTCACTCTCTCTCTCTCCCTTTTTCTCTCTCTTTTTTCTCTCTCTCACTCTCTCTATCTATCTATCTATCTCTCACTCTCTCTCTCTTTCTCTCTCTCTCTCTCTCTCTCTATCTCTCACCCTCTCTCTCCTCTCTCTCTCTCTCTCTCTCTCTCTCTCTCTCTCTCTCTCTCTCTCTCTCTCTCTCTCTCTCTCTCTCTCTCTCTCTCTCCAATGTATATATATATATATATATATATATATATATATATATATATATATATATATATATATTGTGTTGGAGTTATTCTAGACATAAGGGGAAGTATAACGTAACCAGTAAGAGGATTCGGTGTTTTAAAAGGCGGCTCATAGACATCGTTATAACACAAAGCATGAAGTGTCTAACGAATTCATATTAATTGATGATTAACGTTTTCCATTCCGTTGGACTAATCATGTCAAGGAAGTGAGGGAAAACACACGGGTTATTGTAGTTCATATTAATAATTATACGTTCAAGCAAGCTGAAGATGCACGTAGCTCGGGGAAGTGGAAATTGTTGTGTATTGGCTGGGTGGCTGAAGATGACTTAGGGAAGGTTTTTTTGGCTGAAGATGACTTAAGGAAGATGATTTTATTATTATTATTATTATTATTATTTTGGCTGATGACTTAGGGATTTCTTTTTTCTTTTTTTTGGGGGGGACTGAATATGACTTAAGGAAGATGATTTAGGGACGTGTTTTATTGGCTGGAGATGATTTGCGAAAAGTTTTGTGGCTGAAGATGACTTAGGGAAGGTTTTTTGGTTGAAGATGACTTAAGGAAGATGACGGGGATTTTTTTGGCTGAAGATGACTTAGGGAAGTTTTTTATTGGCTAAAGATGACTTACGAAAAGTTTTGTGACTGAAGATGACTTAAGGAAGATTGTGTGACTGAAAATGATTTAGGGAAGGGTTTTCGGCATAAGATGACTTAAGAAAAGTTTTATGGCTGAAGATGGCTGAAGGAAGGTTGTGTGATTGAAGATGACTTAAGGAAGACTGAATAACTAAAGATGACTTAGAGATGAGTCTGAGTGGTACCTGTGGTTTAATTAGCTCTATTTATACCTTAGAAGATTGCAGCCGCTAATACAGAAATGCAATTAATTTTCAAGATTCACAGTCACAGGTGTTAAGTTACACCGAAATTTTGTCGTCATCTTCATTCGAAAAAAAAATTAATTAAATGAATGAATGAATAAACTAAAGAAAAAAAGAAAAAGAGAACACAGAAGGCCTTAAACATAATCAGAATCTTTTATTCCTCCATCGTTCTTACAAGAATATCTTCCATCACTGAAAACAGGATATTTAAAGTATGTGATAGAAACGTTTTCAAATAGGATAATTGTTTTTCTACGTTATATGTACTGTACCTATAAGACAAGTCTGTCATCATTATCAATATTATATCTTGTTTGTGAATAGATTACATCTTTAATTAGATTGTGGTTTCTTTCTTTGATATGGCCAGTATGTGTTATTATCAGGAATGTGCTTTAGTTGGGGAGGCATACTATTATTAACGGAAAATGACTTTAAAATGCCATTTAGAAAGATGTTTCTCGTTCTCTCTCTCCCTCTCTCTCACTCACTCACTTACTCACTCACTCTCTCTCTCTCTCTCTCTCTCTCACTCACCCACTCCCTCTATATATATATTTCTATCTCTCTCTCTCTCTCTCTTTCTCTCTCTCTCTCTCTCTCTCTCTCCATCTCTCAAATTCACAGAGCGGAGGTCAACATGTAAATTTTATTTCTGAATCGACGCGAATTTCATCTGTGACGTAACGAATTCCCTCTGACGTCACAAAATCCCGATACGAGGAAGCCTTTTACGTCACTGGGAGAAAATTGACGTCGGTTTTCTTTGACTCAATTTCCACCTTTGTTTATTTTTTTATCATGGCCATTTCTGAAAGCAGAAATTCAGAAAGAACGTAGTTAGATAACTTAATTGGAAAATGATTAGGCCCATGGATGTATATCACAAACAAAAATCCGATAATGCCGCAACCAAAACAACAACAACAACAAAAAAAGGTGAAAGTCCTGCAACCGCCCCCCCCCCCCATCCCAATATGAACAGCTGATAATCCCCCGATCAAAATAGCTGATATCACCTCCCCCCAAAAAAATAAACAACAACAACTAAACAGCTAATCACCGCACCAAGAACGATGAATAGAAGTAATAATAATAATAATAATAATAATTT
>NC_091554.1:10829199-10831699 GCF_042767895.1 Penaeus vannamei
GCGCAAGCAAACGCGGGAAAACGGCCTTTCAAAAGTGCTTTCTCATCCCTGAGGTTAACTATTGCCATTTTTCGCTCCCTTATTAGTCTCCACACTGGGCGACCGCGCAGAGACCGAGAGAGGCTTGCAAATATTTCCACAGTCCTTATAACAACCTTTCTCTCCCTCCCCCCCCCTTTCCCCTTCAGTCAATTGTCCTTTGGTAAGGGGAGGGGAGGGGCGAAGGGGGGTAGGGGTTGGGGGTCTGTGGGGGATGGGGGTAGGGTGGGGGAGAGAGAGAGAGTCGGAGAGAAAATATAGTATTTTCGTATATCGTATAGTATACTATGTCATTTTCGTTGTTTGTTTACGTTATCATTCGTTATCGTTCGCTGCTTTTCGTTGTCTTCTCTTATCTTATATCATATATCATCGTTGTTTGTTTACGTATCATCCGTTATCTTTCGCTGCGGTTTCGTTATCTTCTCTTATCGCATACTATCTCATATTATCGTTGTTTGTTTATAGACCGTCCGTTATCTCCCTCTGCGTTTTCGTTTTCTTATCTTTTTAACGTAAAGGAATTAGTGATGTAAGGAGAGCGGTTTAGAATAAGGGTCGAGGGGAGGTGGGGGGGATAGGGGCTGATGTGGAGGGGAGATAGAAAGGTAAAAGAGAAGGGTAGAAGATGAAAAAAAAAAGAGACGAAACGAGGGGAGGGGGGAGACAGAAGGGGAAAAAAGAAGAAAGGTAGAAGGTAAAAAAGATAGATGGGGGGTGTGGGTGTCGTGTTAGGGGTGGTAGAAGGGGGAGAATATAGAGAAAGATAGTTAGAAAGATTTAGAAGTACGAAACGAAGAGGGAAGAGAGAAGATAGAAAAGGAGGAAATGCGAAAGGGAAGGGGAATTAGGAGAGAGAGAAAAAAGAAGCGGAGGAGATAATTGGCTGATGAAAAAATTAAGAGAAGGGTAGAGAGAGGAACAGAAAAAGAGGGAAGAAAAAAAACAAAAAGCCAAAAAGAAAGGTGAGGTAAAAGAGGGGAGAAGGATAATGCAGATAGAAAAATAGAATAAAGAAAGAAGGTGGAAGAATTAAAAATAAAATTAAAGGAAAAAAATGGAAGGGGGGAAGAAGGGAAAGGGGGGGGGGGGGGTGTAGAAGAGGAAAATTAAAGGGTTTTCAAAAATGATGAAGGGTGAAGAGAAAGAGGAGGAAGAGGAATTGGGAAAAAAGATAAGTAAGGTGCCAAATCAGCTGTTGTTTGTTTACATTGCTAAATCAGCTGTTGTGTGTTTACATTGCCAAATCAGCTGTTGTTTGTTTACATTGCCAAATCAGCTGTTGCTTGTTACATTGCCAAATCAGCTGTTGCTTGTTACATTGCCAAATCAGCTGTTGTTTGTTTACTTTGCCAGATCAGCTGTTCTGTGTTTACATTGCCAAATCAGCTGTTGTTTTTTACATTGCCAAATCAGCTGTTGTTTGCTTACTTTGCTAAATCAGCTGTTGCTTGTTTACATTGCCAAATCAACTAGTGTTTTTTACATTGCCAAATCAACTGTTGTTTGTTTACTTTGGCAAATCGGCTGTTGCATGTTTACATTGCCCAATTAGCTGGTGTTTATTTACATTGCCAAACCAGCTACTGTTTGTTTACATTGCCAAATCAGCTGTTGTTTGTTTACATTGCCAATTCAGCTGTTGCTTGTTTACATTGCCAAATCAGCTGTTATTTGTTCAGGTTTAATGCTGTTTAGATCACAGTACATTTAACACTCATTTCTTATAACACAGAAAACAAAACAAAACAATACAAAACACACACACACACACACAAATACCGAAAGAAAGATGAGAATGAAGTAGTAAAAATAGAAGAAAAGAAGATGAGAAGATAAGAAGAGAAGAATAGAATAAACAACGAAGAAGAAAGAAGACGAAAAACAAAACAAAACAAAACATACTAATACCGGACTCTACATTTTCGTGTGCGTTGGAATTTCCAGATTTTTTCGACTGAAAAAAAAAAAAAATTAGAAAAAGAAAGAGAGAGAGAGAGGGAAAAAAGATAGAAAAAAAGAAACAGAGAGAGAAAAAAAGGTAACAGCGCGAACCAATGTGTCCGGTTCTGGAAATTAATAATTCCTTTGGGACGAATCCAATTTCATCCGATATAATTTTCCTAAATTTATTATTTCATCGTGTTTAAAAGGGACTGGGGGAGGGGGGGAAGGGGGAGGTGGGGGTAGAAAGGAGGGGGCAGGGAGGAATGGGGGTGGAAGGGTGGGGTGAAAGGGAAGGAGGGGAAAGGGAGGAATGGGGGTGGAAGGGGGGGTGAAAGGGGAAGGGAGGGAAAGGAGGAATGGGGGTGGAAGGGTGGGGTGAAAGGAAGGAGGGAAAGGGAGGAATGGGGGTAGAAGGGTGGGGTGAAAGGGAAGGGTGGGGAAGAAAGGGAGGAATGGGGTGGAAGGGTGGGGTGAAAGGGAAGGGAGGGGAGAGGGAGGAATGGGGGTGGAAGGT
>NC_091554.1:10846699-10849199 GCF_042767895.1 Penaeus vannamei
AGAGAGAGAGAGAGAGAGAGAGAGAGAGAGAGAGAGAGAGAGAGAGAGAGAGAGAGAGAGAGAGAAAGGGGGAAAGGGACAAAAAAGGAGGGAAGAGGGGCAGAGAGGGAGGGAGGTGGGGGAGGAGGGAGGGAAGAGGGAGGGAGGGAGGGAGGGATGGAGGAGAGGAGAGAGAGGGAGAAAGAAAGAGAGAGAGAGAGAGAGAGAGAGAAAGAGAGAGAGGAGAGAGAGAGAGAGAGAGAGAGAGAGAGAGAGAGAGAGAGAGAGAGAGAGAGAGAGAGAGAGAGAGAGAGAGAGAGAGAGAGAGAGAGAGAGAGAGAGAGAGAGAGAGAGAGAGAGAGAGAGAGAGAGAGAGAGAGAGAGAGAGAGAGAGTGAGATAGAGAAGACGAGCTAGAGAAAGGAAGACAAATAGAGAGAGAGAGAGGGGGAGGGACAAAGAGGAGGGAAGAGGGACAGAGAGGGAGGGAGCAGGGGGGCGAAGGGAGGGAAGAGGGAGGGAGGGAAGGATGGAGGGAAGGATGGAGGGGAGGAGAGAGAGAGAGAGAGAGAGAGAGAGAGAGAGAGAGAGAGAGAGAGAGAGAGAGAGAGAGAGAGAGAGAGAGAGAGAGAGAGAGAGAGAGAGAGAGAGAGAGAGAGAGAGAGAGAGAGAGAGAGAGAGAGAGAGAAGACGAGCTAGATAGAGAGAAAGGAAGTTGAACAAATAGATAAACAGACAAATAAATACATAGACTGTTACATCCTAGCTAGATAGACAGATGAACAGATGAATAAATAAATGGATATATAAATAAATAGGTAGACAGAAGGGTAGATAGATAGAGTGAGAGAGTGTAAAAGCTAGCATGTTTACTTTTCCCTGAGTTCCAATTAGTTAAGTTGCTGTGTTGAAGGAGCAGAGAGCGAGAGAGAAATAAATAAGGTTTTATGCAACGAATAAAACGAGTGCAAAATGCAAAGGTTAATAATGCTTACGAAATGATACAGATAAGCAAATATCAATGAGCCTTCAGGAATTACTGATGAGAAAAAGAATATATACAAATGACTCGAAACCACTGAAACTCAAAGAAATGAATTTTGAAAAAAGAGAGGAAAAAAAATCTATTATTTGCGACCAGCACTTCTTTGAATATTTACATTCTACTGTCAATTATGCAGATGAGGGTGTAATGATATTCCATAAATTATACGTTAAAATTTTGCCAACAAATCAGTAGGAGATTGCATTAAATTTCAAATATTTTCGGATGATCTGTACGAGTAAATAGTTTAGTTGTTTATATTTCGGGTTGTTGCTTATAACGGTTATCATGACAGTTTATAATCAGGTTGTTAGTGATGCCAAAAAATTTCATTGTTCTTATCAAAATCGCTGTAATGATATGATTGATAATGGTAATTATTCCAATGATGTAAGTATTGATAAAAGAGATTTGTTACGCTGTTGATAAGTACATTACGATTATTAAAGTATGATGAGATGTTATGTAGAATAAAATCATATAAGGACAGTATAGTTTCATAATTCAACGGAGAAAGATTTATGATTTATTTAGTATTAACATTTTCCCAATAGCATGTTATTGAAAATGCTCGGTTCAAAAATATATTTTTTTCGACCTTCAATGATAAACAGCAAATGTGATTTATGAATTATAAAAAGTAAAAAAATGGTTTTAGAAATAATATTTTAAATAGTGCTAGTGGCATGAATGATATCAGTGTTAACAGTTATAATGATTATTGATGACCTGTAGTGATAATATGCAAAAAATACAAATACAAAAGATTTTATCCTCATCAGAATTATTACGCTAAAATGATGTCAGTGTTATCAATTTATATGAATGAAAAACAATGATAAAGGAACAATACAATACTACTAACACTATAATGTTACATTAATGATAATAATGATAGGGAAGTAACAGCGACACAGATAATAACATTAGTGATAACGATAATGACGATAACGATGGTTATGATATAGCAATAATGATAACAATAATTTAGATGTGAAAATTGATAACTGATGTTATACATAACAAGAATAATAAATATACTGGTACTTTCATAAAAAAAACAATAAAAATATGATGATAGTTATGATCATCATCTCAAGGAAAATATCATCATTGACTATAACAATTATAATGATGATGATGATGATGATGATGATGAAATGTTATATGATAATAACAGTAATTACAATACTAAGGATGTTAATGATTATGATAACAATGAAAATGGAAATAATATCAATTACGATAATTATAATGATAACAATAATTAAGAGAATAATGGAGATAGTTGTAGCGATAATTTACAATCAAAAACAAAAGGAATAATAATAATGACATGATAATAATAGTAATGATGATAATGAAAATAATAACAGTAATAATGATGGAGATAATAATGATAACAATAATGATGATAACAACAACAATAATAATGATGATAACAATAACAATAATAATGATGATAATGATAATACTA
>NC_091554.1:10854199-10856699 GCF_042767895.1 Penaeus vannamei
TGCGGCGCTGAGATCTTCCGAATTTATAGACGATGCTAGATTATTGACTCCCGGTTGCGTGCTGTCCTGTGGTAATTGTTCACTCCCTCTCGCCCTCTCTTTCTTGCCATTCTTTCGCCCTTCTTCTCCCTCTTCCTCTTCTTCCTTCTCTACCTCATCGTCCTACACTTCCTCCACGTCTCTCTAAGCGTCTGAAATATGCACCGGGAGGGCAAGCTACCTTTTTTTTTTTTTTTTTTTGACCTTCTTCTACGAATAATTGGGGAATATATTCACACCTTCTTACCTGACAGATTTTAGTGCCAAAAGCTTTTACACAGCTTAATGGTGGCGAGAATATAAGCGACGTCGCCTCTCCCACTTTGGAATTTCGGTATCTCGCCTGGACAAAAAAAAAAAAAAAAAAAAAAAAAAAAAAAAAAAAAAAAAAAAAAAAAATGGACACCCGACTTCAGGAGGTTTAGCTTGTGTCAACGTGTCCAAAAGGATGTCCAAGCGGCTCCAGGGATACCATGATGACGCCGGAAGAAGGAGAGGGAATGGGAAGGAGAAGGGGATAAAAGGGGGAGGGAGAGGGAACGGAGAGTGAAGGGGAGGGGATAAAAGAGGAGAGAAGGAACGGAGACTGAAAGGGAGTGGATAAAAGAGGGGAGAGGAAACGAGAAGGGGATAAACAGGGGGGGGGGAGGGAACGGAGAGTGAAGGGGAAGTAAAAGAGGGGAGAGGGAACGGAGAGTGAACGGAGAAGGGGATAAAAAAAAGGGGGGGGGGAGAGTGAAGGGAGAAGGGGATAAAGGAAGGGAGAGGAAACAGAGTGATGGGGAAGGGAGAAGGGGATGAAGGAGAGGAGAGGGAATGGAGAGTGAAGGGGAGTGAAGGGGAATGGAAGAGAGAAGGGGATAAAAGAGGGAAGAGGGAACGGAGAGTGAAAGGGAAGGTAGAAGGGGAGGGAAGAAGAATGGAAAAGTGAAGGGGATAAAAAAGGGGAGATGAAACGGAGAGTGAAGGGGAAGAGGGAGGGAAAATGAATGAGAAAGAGCGAGAGGAAAATGAAGGAAGAGGGGAAGGGAAATAAAAGGGAGAAAAAAGGGGTAAAGGGACGCAAAGGGAAAGGGTAAGAGAAAAGGAGAACGAAGGAGAACAAGGAGGTAAAGGTGAAGGGAAGAAAGGAGGGGTAAAAGGAGAGGAATGGAAAGGGAGAAAAGAAAAAAGGGAGATAATATAGGTGAAGGAGGAAAGGAAAGAATGAAAAGAATTGTAAGAAATAAAGAAGAACCAAGGAAGGAAAAGGAAAAGGGTACAAAGGGAAGAAAAGGGGAGGCAAGAGAAGGGAAAATAAAAGAGAGAGCAAAGAAGTAAGAGAAAAGAAAGAACCGCCAAAAATAGAGAGAGAGAGAGAGAGAGAGAGAGAGAGAGAGAGAGAGAGAGAGAGAGAGAGAGAGAGAGAGAGAGAGAGAGAGAGAGAGAGAGAGAGAGAGAGAGAGTGAAAGAGAGAGAGAGAGAGGGAGAGAGAAAGATAGAAAAAGAAAGATCAATCGATAGATAGAAAGAGATAGATAAATAGACATAGATAAAGAGAGAGAGAGAGAAGAGAAGCACCTCCAACAGCAAAAGGACACACTCCACTATAGCATTAGGGCATTCTGAGATACTGATTGTCCAGCACACATGTCCAATTATCCAAAGGGACATTTCCTCCCTTTACAGAGTTCATTACTGTGTCCTAAACAGGCACATGAACACGAAAATGAGCAACCGTAATGAGAATGCAATAAATTCACTGATCCCACGGGAGTTTATAAATAAATAAACCAAATTTGCATGCAGTTTATGCCTTCCAAAATAGAATGGTGGCCATGACATCAGGACATAATAATATTCGATGACAATTCATCATAAAAAAATAAATAAAGGTTTGTGATGATGCAGAACGACGGTATCCGTTTGAAAGGTTGGTCGAGATTGCTGCAATATATGTATATATGTTGTTGGGCGAAATGTAGAATAACGTTGTTTGTTTAGAAATGGAGTTTGTTTAAAGTTTATTATATGTATTTTCTGTTCATCTACTTGTCTTTTCTTTATCATCATCACCATTATTATTATAATTATTGTTATTATCATGATTACTATTATCATCCTTATGATTGTTATTATTGTTATTATCTTTATCAAGATTATGACAACAATGATGCTGATTATCATAATAAGAAATTAGATTATGATACGAGTATTGATAATGATAATAATTGTAATAATAATAGTAATAATGATAATGGTAATAACATTGATAATGATAATAACAATGATTATGAGGATAATGATCGTAATGATGATACTATAATAATGATAATAATAACAGTAATGGTAATGAATATGATGGCTATACTAATGATGATAAGAGTGATAACGATAATAAAGAAAATAATAAAGTTCTTAATTATTTTCATTATTACTATTGTTGATATCAGCATTATTACTATTGTTGATATCAGCATTA
>NC_091554.1:10859199-10861699 GCF_042767895.1 Penaeus vannamei
ATACTAAATCTAATTACTAAAAAGGAAAATAATAATGGTTATGGCAATATTAACAGTACTAATGATAATTATAATGATAGTGATAATAATGATAATAATAATAGAAATAATAAAAAACAATAATAGTGATAATATCAATAGCAATAATGATAACAGTGTTAATGACAATAACAGTGACTATTATAATATCACTGAATAATTTTACAGTTAATAGTACTGCTAATCATAATGATTACAATAATGAGAATGATAACAGCAATTCGAAATCTATTAATAAAATCATGATAATGCTACTTAGAAAATCATACTGGGATTGACAGGCGTGATAAGAATAATGATTTGGTTGTTGTTGTGGCAAAAAAAAAAAAAAAAAAAAAAAAAAAAAAATATATATATATATATAAAGCAATATAAATAACAAATATGGGAGGAAAATGATAACAACAATTACAACGACCATAGGGTTTTTATTAAGCGTATATAGCATCATCGATCCTGTATATCAATTCCATTAGTATATTGATACTAATATTGTTCTGCTACATAATGCAGTGATAATAATGAAAAAAATAATAACAATAATGTGTGAAAATAATGGAAGAGAAAATAATAGTGAAGACGAATAACCATCCTCAACATCAACATCAACAATATTATCAAAATTCCCATTATCTTGACGTCGGTAAAGAACGTCTTCCTTCTCCCCAACAAGTTACAGACATGTATGTCGTGGCGGTAAACATCTGTTTGGGAATGTCTGCCGCCAAGCTATCAAGGCTGTCACCCTCCCTTGACCCCGGTGTTCTAAACTATTAACAACGTCTCTTGTGTGCGAGCTGGAACAACTTTCCTGTGTGTGTTGCGGTCTCGGTAAAATGTGGATTGCGTCCCGAAAGAAAGACCCTGAGACCCTTTATCTGGCTGCGACTTCCGGCACTCTCGCGTGTCGACAGATTGTCATAGGCGCATCTTCAATCCTCGGGTTTTGGGGCCTTTTTTTGTTTTTGTTTTTTTGTTTGTTTTTTTTATTTTTTATTTTTAGAGACTTTTTTTCTCTTCTCTTTCTCTCTCTTTTTTTTCTCTCTCCTATACTCCCTGTCTGGTCTATCCGAGGACAAATTCCCCAGGTCGTATTGTAAAGACGTCGATAATGGAAACACCAAAAACAGGGCAGGGAAAACTCTCGGGAAAATCAAGAGATACTTCAAAAATTTATTGCAGAATAAAACTCCCTGGCTACTTTTCCCTCGGAACAAAAAGCCTCGAGCGGGGACGTGTAGGTTACAAGACCGCCAAACGAGCTGTGACGGGGGCGAGGGGAAACGGACAACTTGATCCTTGTTTGTAGCGACCCAGTAATGAGCCGGTAATCCCTGCACAGCTCGCGCCTTGCCACCGCCAATATTTCTGGCGGGATTTTGGCGGACTTGAGATTCTGGCGCGAGGGATTTGGCGTGTTGGGGATTTATCCAGACCTCTTGACGCTATTTTTCTTTGTTTGGGCTTTCGGCGAGCGGCGGACGAGGGCTGCTTGATCAAATACGACGGCGAGTAGCACGGGATCAGACCGCGCCGAGGGACAGATTAGAAAAATATCAATACACCGGACGACCGAATAACCGGCGACGGAAAGCGGGAAGTGAAAACAAATCAGAACAAAAAAGTCTCCCGCAAAGGCCAAGCTCCCAGAAGCTCCAAGGAGGCACACAAGAACCCCGCTGCCTTCCTTCTGCGAGTCCAATATTACCATTGTCAACGCGTCTTACACGGCTTAGGGCCACCCCCCCCTAACCCCACCCACCCACCAGGCCAGGGGATGGGGGTGGGGCAGGTGGAAAGAGGGAAGGAGGAGGAAAGAGGGAAGGAGGGGAGGAAAGAGAGAGAGAGAGAGAGAGGGAGGGGGAGGAAGGGGGAAGGGAGGGAGAGAGGGAGAGGGAGAGGGAGAGAGGGAGAGAGGGAGAGGGAGAGGGGACTCAGGACGCTCTGCCTGGGGGAATTCATGCTCGGCTGGGGATATATGTTAGTATGTCAGGATAGGAACACGACAGGATGGAAGGAGGAAGAGGAGGAGGAGGAGGGGGGATGGAGGCGGATGGGGGGAGGGGGAGAGGGAGGGGGTTGGGAGGAGGAGGAGTGAGGAAAAGGAAGAAGAGAAGGAGGAGGAGGAGGGGCGAGGAAAGGGAAGAAGAGAAGGAGGAGGAGGAGGAGGAGGAGGAGGAGGAGGAGGAGGAGGAGGAGGAAGAGGGGGGAGAAGGGGGGAGGAGGAGGAGGAGGAGGAGGAGGAGGAGGAGGAGGAGGAGGAGGAGGAGGAGGAGGAGGAGGAGGAGGGGGGGAATGGAGGGGGATGGGGGAGGGGGGGAGGGGGTTGGGAGGAGGAGGAGTGAGGAAAAGGAAGAAGAGAAGGAGGAGGAGGAGGGGCGAGGAAAGGGAAGAAGAGAAGGAGGAGGAGGAGGAGGAAGAGGGGGAAGACGGGGAGGAGGAGGAGGAGGAGGAGGAGGAG
>NC_091554.1:10869199-10874349 GCF_042767895.1 Penaeus vannamei
TCCTCGTTCTCTCCCTCCCCTTCAACTCCCTCATCCGTCCCTTGTCACCGTGATTTTCCTCTCTTCGTCTCTTTTTCATTTCCACCACTTTCCCCTCACCCTCACCTCCTCCCTTCCCCTCCCTCCTCCATTTTTAGATCCTCCAACATCTCCCTCACCCCTTTCCTTCAATTTTTCTGTCCCTCTCTCATTCCCACCATCTCCCCTCACCTACCCCCATTTACACCCCTTCACTCTCACTTCCCCCCATTTAACCCCTCTCATCCCCCCTCTAACACCTCCTCACAATCCCCCCAACTCCTCCCTCACCCCCACCTCACCCCTTCAGCCTCACCTCCCCCCTTCCCCTCATCCCCTCACCCCTAACACCTCCTCACAACCCCCCCACCCCACCCCTAACTCCTCATCCCCCTCACCCCTAACACCTCCTCATAACCCCCCCACCCCACCCCTAACTCCTCATCCCCCTCACCCCTAACACCTCCTCATAACCCCCCACCCCACCCCTAACTCCTCATCCCCCTCACCCCTAACACCACCTCATAACCCCCCCACCCCACCCCTAACTCCTCATCCCCCTCACCCCTAACACCACCTCATAACCCCCCCACCCCACCCCTAACTCCTCATCCCCCTCACCCCTAACACTACCTCATAACCCCCCCCCCCCAACTCCTCATCTTACATATGAAGAGTGAGGGGAAAACGCGATAGTTTGTGAGGCCGATATTTATGCCTTTCCGAGGGGAGAAATCTGCGAGTGTTGTGGGGGGAAAAACACACTCGTCGGCTCGGAGAAATGTGGAGAATGCATCATCCAAGGGCATTTAATTCCCGTGCCTTTTGCGCTGCTCGTGTGTGAGGGGGAGGGGGTGGGAAGGGCTGGGGGTGGGAAGGGCTGGGGCAGGGGGAGAGGGTGGGAAGGGCTGGGGCAGGGGGAGGGGGTGTGAGGGTGGGCGATGGGCAGGGCAGGGGGGGTAGGGGCAGGGGGTGTGAGGGGATGGAGACCGGCCGCAGTTGGGGACGCTCGGGGGATATGGGGGTGGGGGTTGGGGGGGAAAGGGAGGCGCTGTAGAAGGGGCGCGGAAGGGGAGGATGGGTGGCTGTGGGGGAAAGGGAAGGGGAATAGGTGTTGTGTGTTTGTGCATTTGCGTGTGACTGCAAATGAAGACCAACCCGCTATTGTCTCATTTATGGGAATGTGTTTCTGTTTAAGCTGTCTTTCTGCTTTTGTTTACATACACTCACGCGCGCACGCGCGCAGACACACACACACACACATATATGTTTATGTGTGTATGTGTGTGTGTGTGTTTATGTATATACAGTATGTATATATATATGTATACACAAACACACACTCACACATATGTACATACACACACACAGATATATATACACATACGCATGTGTGTGTGTGCATATGTATATATACACGTGCCTCGCAACATTCTGCATAACATTTTCCGAATTGTTTATTGTTAGGAAAAGGAAAGATGAAGATTCCGTGGTAACATTTCGGAAGGTGTAAAAAATAATCTTTCCAATCGAGATTCTTTCTAATGACTAATTTCTATTTTTCTGTCTGTCTGCTTTTCTCTCGCACTTTCTCTCTGTCTCTTCTGTTTTTTTACATTCTCTTTCTTTATCTATTTTTTTCTGTCTGTCTGGCTGCTCCCCCTCTCTCTCTTTCCCTCCTTCCCTCCCTCCTACCCCGTCCCTCTCTCCCTCCCCTCCCCATCTCTCTCTCACTCCCTCTCCCCCTCCCTCACCTTCCTCCCCCCCCTCTCTCTCACCTTCTTTCCCCCCCCCCTCTCTCCCCCTCTTAGAAAGAGGTGAGGGGGGGGGGGGGGTAGGGAGAATCGTATTCAACTCTATTTAATTTCCTGTCCTCCTTGTTGAAAAGAGGTTACAGATAACGAAAGAAAAGAAAGTATTTTTTCCATAATGATTCCAGTAAACGTTATGAAAGGGGATGATAAATGATAAAACAAAGACGACAAAGCTAAATAATGATTCGAATAAGAAAGATAAATATGATAATTATACGATAATACGATGATGATAAGGATGATAGTAATTACGATCATGTGGCAAATACGTAATGATAATGATCATTTTGTTAGGATGATAAAAATGATACTGAAGTTATAGCTAACGATTATGGAAGGTATAAATTGTAATTAACAGATGAAAGCTAAATCGTTGTGAATAATAAATGTTTGATAAGGGAATCGCATAAAAAAGAAAGAAAAAACAAATCAGACAGAAAAAAGGAGATAAAGAGACAAATATCAAAACAGACAGAAAGAAAAAAATAACATTAAACAAACAAACTGATAGAAGATATTGATTGAAAATAAGATGAGATAAAACTTAATCAGAAACGGGTTTAGTATAGAGCGATGGTATTCTGAATCACTAATGCAATTAATAACTTTACTTTGATGTGTCTGGGTTGCGGTAGCTAACAGTTTGACTTCGGATTTGCTGTTTTTTTAAATGCAAAATATCCATTTCCGGTTAAAAAGGGGGGTAGCTTTCGTTGATTTAATTAATTTGATTTTTTATTTGATTATTGTTATTATTATTTATTCGTACGTCTAAATTTGTGGTATATAGTTGCGGTTGTGTAGAGATATCACTATAACAGATAACAAAGATGATGAGACAAAAAGAAAGAAAGAGAGGAAGAAAGAAAGAAGGAAAGAAAGAAAGAAGGAAAGAAAGAAAGAAAGAGAGGAAGAAAGAAAGACAGAGAGGAAGAAAGAAAGAAAGAATGAAAGAAAGAAAGAAAGAAAGAAAGAAAGAAAGAAAGAAAGAAAGAAAGAAAGAAAGAAAGAAAGAAAGAAAGAAAGAAAGAGAGGAAGAAAGAAAGAAAGAATGAAAGAAAGAAAGAAAAAAAAGAAAGAAAGAAAGAGAGAAAGAAAGAAAGAAAGAAAAATTCATACCCCCATAAAATCTTGTTGACCCAAATAGTTATGAACATGAAAACATTGACAAACTCTCTTTAAATTCGAAAATAAAGTTAGAAAGACTCTTTGGACTATTTAAGAGCGTCAACCATCAATTATAAGAAAGTGATATTTTCCTTCCTATATGTCTGAAATACGATAAAGTCACATCACTAGATTAATGAAGATTATATGAACTGTAAAAAGGTGTGAAAAGGTTTTATTAAAATTTTGATATTTTTCATGTTATATACATTTTTCTGATAATATCAAGTTTTCTTTTGACTTATTTCTTGCCATTAAAACTCTACATTACCGTTAACTCTCTCTTTTTAAGCTTTAAATCCCTTCGTTATTGTTTTAATCTATTAGTTTTCCCCTTTACTTGTTTTTTTACCCCTTTAACCGATTTATTTTCGACTGGACCCATCTTTTTTTAACCCTTTAACTGATTTATTTTCATTTTGACCCGTTTTTTACCCGTTTACCCGATCTATTTTCCCTTAAACCCTTCTTTTACCCATTTAACCGATTTATTTTTTATTTGACCCATTTTTTAACCCCTTTAACCGATCTATATTCTCTCTGACCCACCTTTTACCCATTTAACCGATTTATTTTCCCTTTGACCCTTTTTTTATCCAATTAACCGATCTATTTTCCCTCTAACCATTTTTTTACCCGTTTAACCGATTTATTTTCCCCTGAATCCTTTTTTATATCTTGAACTTATTAATATAATATCCCAATTAATATCCCTACTTATTTTCCCCCTTAATCCCTTATTTATCCCTCTAACCCATTTATTTGCCTCTCAATCCATCTGCTTATCTATCCACCAACACCTATCTGACACAGAACGAAAGTATTTGCAACATTAACGCTTGCAGAAGGACCTGAATTATGACCGTATTATTAAGATTATCCCCAAATTAGACGTGGCCGCGTTGTAAATATCCGTGATAAATCCCATGTTAACAATTAAATATTTTGCAGTGTCAATATTTGTGCGAGAGTTCAGATTAGACTTACAATATTTGGGCCATTAATAAGCTGTGGTGGGAAAAAATGGATTGTAAGTTCTGGTAAGCTTGCTTTCTCTTTACGCACGCACGCACGCACGCATGCACGTACGCACGCACACGCACGCACACACGCAGATAAAAAAAAATACTGCACACACACACACACATACACACACACACACACACACACACACACACACACACACACACACACACAGATAAAAAATACTGTACACATACATACGCACACACAAAACACAACACCACGAACTTGTACATAATCATTAAGATAACAAACAAACACATACAGGTACACATGCAGATTGCAAACCAACCGTCACAAACAGCGTTAACAAACAGACACATAAAAGTCAAATAAGGATAATGTTTTCTACGATTGTAAAACGTAACAAAAAACAACAACAAAAGACCACATAGGATTCCACATAAACTGAAAGTGAAAAAAGAACTATGGAGATGTCAAAAAAAAAAAAAAAAAAAAAAAAAAAAAAAAAAAAAAAAAAAAAAAATATATATATATATATATATATATATATATATATATATATATATATATATATATATATATATATATATATATATATATATATATATTTTCATGATGTAATGCTATACGATTGATTGTAGTCTTAATATCATTGTGAACCCTTTTAGAACGAAGAAGACTTAGTGCAGATTATGATTACAGAGTAGCATGTATATTGAAAATGAAGAAAATTAAGTGGAATATAGATAAATTAGAAGAAAAAAGGGATAAACCGTATAGTTAAGATTGAATTGTGATTTAAAAATATAAAAGCAGCTTATCATAGCTATTTTATGGAAGTAGAAGTTATATTAATTCTTCATACTTATTGTTTTTTGTGATTATTTATTATTATTTTATTATTTTAATTGTTATATTTGTCATTCATTCCCCCTTCTCCCCCCCCCCTCTCCCACGCAGCAAAATGCAGAAAATCATCTGCCACTTTTTCTGTTTATTTTTATTCCTGCCCTTGCCTATTTCTCACTTTATCCTTTTCTGATATTCCCTTTTCTTTCTCCTTCTACCTTCTTTACTTTACCGTTTTCTATGTCTTTATTTTCTCTTTCTCTTTCACTTCGTCCCTGTCTGTCTATTTCTTTCCTTCTCCTCGATGCTTTTCTT
>NC_091554.1:10877349-10884849 GCF_042767895.1 Penaeus vannamei
AGGACTCTCATGCGCCACCGCCATAACAGAGGGTGTCGTGTTGGGCCGTTGCTAAGCTCGCGTGTTTAGCCCGCTTGGTCGCGTGTGATCGGGAAGGTGGACCCAAACAACCGCTGTCCGAAACGTAAACTGTTTGATCCCCGGCGCGTGGATTCGGGCGTGTTTGTAACTGTTTGTAAATAGCGGCCATTAAAGCTAACATTTACATGGAACGACCTTGACCGGGTCAGGGGGGAGAGGCCGGCAGGAGGTTTGGTAGAAGAGGCACGGAGGGGATGGCGGGACCGTCAGTTCACCTGCTGGGGGCGGTGAAGGAGCACGCGCGGAGGACACGCTTCGTCCGAGAGACACGGGGTTGCCTGCGCTGCTTTTGGAAATGGACAAGAGTGGGGGTGAAGTGAGGATTTTCTAGGAAAAGAATATCGGAAATTCTTTCTTCGACGGAGGGGTTTCAGAACGTACCCTGACCTGTCCAATTAATCCAGTCGAGTGATTTCAGTCATGCAATCGAGAACAGAGTGATCTGGTGCTTCCCCGAAAGAAATGTGATTTGATATCCATTCGTACGAGAATTCCTTAGATATTAGTGTCTTGTGCAATCAATCAAGTATCCAGTTAAGCCGAAACGAGAAGTTTACTGAACAGCGTATATTTGTAAACCCATAACCACGTCACAACTCTCGTATTTCCAATAATCAAAAAAAAAAAAAAAAAAATGGTCACCATAACCATCAAAGGCAAATGAAATAATACCAAATCAAAGCAAATGACGTCACAATAGCCATCCCAAGCAAATGAAGTCCTTATAGACATCCCAAGCAAATGAACGAAGCAGAACGCAGCTCCCTGTCTTCGAATCCCAATCCCTTTTATTACCCTACGACGAACAGAACCCACTACGGACTCCCTTCACCATAGGATCGAATCCCACTCCTTCGAATCGAATTCTACAGGACGACGAAAAGACCAGCTGACGTACCGGTGTCTCAGGGTACTTGAGATTCCCACGTTGTCAGCATCGAGTGTCAGCGAAGGGCGGGCTGACAGTTCTCCCTGACTGACACCTCTCGTGAAAAATGGAATTCACTTGTTCTCGCTGTTCTCGCTGTTCTCGCTTGTTCATTACACAGGTCGGTTTGTGTCAAGACGACTGAGAACAAGAAGCGGGTTTTGTGGATATTTGTGTCCGGCTTAGCATGTTTTTGTTCTTTTTTGTGTTTGTTTGTTTGTTTGTTTCTTGATGTAAATAGGTTTCTGTATTTGTTCTTTGTTCGAGAAGGTGATTTAGATGTAGTTGTGAGATATTTTAATAATTTTTGTTTTGTTTATTTGTTTTGTTCAAAGATTTTTGTTCTTACTTTCGATTAGCGATTTATCTTTATACATTTGAAAACGGTAAGTTGATGCTTTGGTTAATATAGAAGTATATTTAGCTGCAAAAAAGTATGATAGCGTAAAATATAGCGAATCTGTTCCAAAAAGTCGGTACAAAGCATATCAAATGTAAATAATGATAATGATAATAACAATTACAATGGTAATGATGATAATAATGATGATAATGATAATCATTGTTATTGTTATTATCATTATCATTATTATTAGTATTGTTATTATTATTATTATTATTATTATTATCATTATTATTAGTATTATTGTTATTATTATTGTCCTTATTATTAGTAGTAGTAGTAGTAGTAGTAGTAGTAATAGTAGTATCATTATTATTATTATTATTATTATTATTATTATTATTATTATTATTATTATTATTATTATTATTATTATTATTATTATTATTATTGTTATCATTATCATCATCATCATTATTATTATTATTATTATTATTATTATTATTATTATTATTATACATTGTTATCATCATTGTTATGATAATAACAATGATTAGAGTAATGATAATGATTATAATAATGATGATAATAATAACAATAATGATAATGATAGGAATGATAATAATGATGATAACGATGTTAAAGATGATCATTATGATAATAATGCAATAATGATAATTATAATGGTAATGATGATATGATAATGATATTCAAAATAACAACAATAATTGTAATGATAATGATAATAATAATAGTTATAATAATAATAATAATAATAATAATAATAATAATAATAATAATAATAATAATAATAATAATAATAATAATAATAATAATAATGATAGTTATGATAACAATAACAATGGTGAAAATAATGATGATAAAAATAATAAATTCATAAAATAAAGATGCAAAAAGATTCAAACCAGAAGGATAACTTTCTCGCCATCTTCTTCCCTCGAGCCTCGAGTCCCAGCTCCTACCTGGCCCTCCACAAAGGCGCCTCTCTCTCTCTCCCTAATCCTGTCGTCCTCCAGGGAGCCCTCGTATCCTAATTCAGGGCTAATCCTTGATAATCTGTGTGAATCTCTTTGTAATGAGGAACATCAGAGGGTATTCTCGGGTTGTGCAAAGGATCAGGGATTTTTTTTTTTTTTTTTTTTTTTGAGAATTTGGTTTGTGTTTTAAATGGTTTTCTTTTCTTTTTTCTCTCTTTTTTCTTGTTTGTATTTTTTTTTATTCTTATTTTTTTCTTCGTTTTGAGTTCTCTCTCTTTTTTTATGTCGTATTTTTTAAATTCTATTTTTTACCATTTTTTTCTTTTTTCTTCGTGTTGATTTCTCTTTTTTGTCTTATTTTTTTGTCGTATTTTTATATTCTATTTTTACCACCTTTTTTCCGTTTTCTCATTTTTTTCTTGACAAAAAAATCTTTTCTTTTTCTTTTGTTTTATTGCGGGGTTAACGTCTTTTTAAAGTCTTTCTTTGCGTCATTTTATTTATTTCTTCTTCCGTCTTTTTGATAGAACTTGATTTGGCCCATGATAGACTATCAAAGAAGGATTGCTGAGAGTTGAAATATCTTATTCAATTATAAAGAGAGAGTGAAAGAGAAGCGATAAGAGGTAGATATATAGTTCGATAAATAGAGAGTTGGATACTGATAGAGATAGATAGATAGATAGACAGACAGACAGGCAGATAGGTAGATAGATAGATAGATAGGTAGATAGATAGGTAGAGAGAGAGAGAGAGAGTGAGAGAGAGAGAGAGAGAGAGAGAGAGAGAGAGAGAGAGAGAGAGAGAGAGAGAGAGAGAGAGAGAGAGAGAGAGAGAGAGAGAGAGAGAGAGAGAGAGAGAGAGAGAGAAAGAAAGAAAGAAAGCGAGAGAGAGAGACAAGACAGAGACAGATAAGCAAATACAGATATATAAATAACCAGAAATAGAAGAAAATAAATGAAAAGATAGAGATAGAGAGAAGTGCCCTCGCGTGACCTCTGACCCTCCCCGACACAGAGACTCCCCATCAGGTCAGGCCACAACTCGTGTCCTAGTTCCCAGGGCTCCCTCTTGCCCATCCCTCAGGATTACAGGACCTCTTAAGGGAAGATCTCTAACGTTATATGGTTGCCTTTTAAGGGAGGGTTGGGTGGAGGGAGAATGGGATAAATGGGGGGATAGACAAAGGGGAGGAGAAAGAGATAAGGGGAGGAAGGAGAATGAGAAAAAAAGGGGGGGGGCTAGACAAAGGGGAGGAGAATGAACTAAGGGGAGGAAGGAGAATGAGAAAAAGGAGGTGACTAGACAAAGGGGAGGGAGCAGAATGAGACGAGGGGAGGAGAATGGGATAAGGGGAAGGGAATGAGATAAGGGGAGGGAGCAGAATGAGTCGAGGGGAGGATAATGAGATAAGGGGAAGGGAATGAGATAAGGGGAGGGAGCAGAATGAGACGAGGGGGAGGAGAATGTGGGGATAAGGGGAAGGGAATGGAGACTAAGTGGAGGGAGGAGAATGAGACGAGAGGGAGGATAATGGGAGTAAGGGGAAGGGAATAGAGATAAGGGGAGGGCAGCAGAATGGGAGGACAGAGGGAGGGAGAATGGGACAAGATGGAAGGGAAAGAACCAAGGGGAGGAAGGTGAATGGGAATAGGGGCAATGGGAGAAAGAGACAAGAAGAGGAGAATGAGATAAGGGGAGAGGGGAGGAGAAAGAGAAAAGGAACTGGGGTAGGGGGAATGAGACAAGGGGAAGGAGGAAAATGAGAAAAGGGGATGGGGCGAAAGAGACAAGAATAAGGAGAATAAGTAAACGGTCCGTGGGTAAGACGAGGTAAGAGAAACAAGGACATAAAGAGTAAATGGAGGGAGAAATTAGATCGTGGAAGGAGAATAAGAAAAGGAAGATGGTGAGGGAGAAACAGACACGAAGAGGGGAAGAAAAGGAGGGAGACGGAAAAGAAAGGAGGAAGAGAGGCAGGAAACAGATAAAAGACGGAAAAAAGAAGGGAGGGCGGGAGACGAAGAAAAAAAGAAGGAGAGATTGCGAGATAAGAAAATAAGAAAATAAGTTAACGGAAAAGAAAAAGAAAAGGAAGAAGACGGAAAACAAGAAAGGAAAGAGAACCAAACGGAAAAGAAAGAAAGACATAGACGAAAAAAATAGAAGAAGAGAAAGAGGGAGCTAGAGGAAAGAAAAAAAAGAAGGAGGGAGGGAGGATGAGAGGCCACCCCCTCATCCTCCTCATCCTTCATCACATGGAGGAGGTGGTGAGAGGAGGCATGTTGGACACCAGCTCGGGGCCGGCGACGTCCTGCTCGCTCGACTCGGCAGCGGAGGTCCAGGAGGCTCTCGGGGGTGGGGGTGGAGGGGTGGGGTGGGGGTGGAGGGACTGGTTTGATGTTCGTGTTTGGAATGATTTTTTTTTTCGTTTTGTTTTTGTTTTTTTCGTTTGTGTGGTTGTGTCCTGGTGGTTTTGTTTTCTTGTTTTTTTTTTTTGTTTTTTTTTTTGGCGGGGGGGGGTATGTCAGTCTGTCTGTCTGCATGTGTCTGTGTCTTTGTCTATGTCTCTCTCTCTCTCTCTCTCTCTCTCTCTCTCTCTCTCTCTCTCTCTCTCTCTCTCTCTCTCTCTCTCTCTCTCTCTCTCTCTCTCTCTCTCTCTCTCTGTCTCTGTCTGTCAATCTCCCGTCTCCCTCTCTCTGTCTCTCTCTGTCTCTCTCTGTCTCTCTCTCTCTCTCTCTCTCTCTCTCTCTCTCTCTCTCTCTCTCTCTCTCTCTCTCTCTCTCTCTCTCTCTCTCTCTCTCTCTCTCTTACTTCCTCCTTCTCCCAAGTTTTCCTTTTATCAATATCTCTCTCCCTACCACCCCCTTCCTCACATCCTTCCATTTTCCTATCTGTATATTTTTCTTCCCTTATCAGTTCTTCTTCTCACCCCCCCCCTCCCCTCCTTCCCCCTTCCCTTTCTCTTTTAGCATCTCGAGGAGTAACTGAGTGACTTCAATTCTTATTATCCGATAAGAGCGCTCACTATGGGAAACCTCTTTTAATTGCTTTCTTCTTCCTCTCTTCCTTTTGTCTCTTCCTCCTTTCTTTGTTCTCCTTCCTCTTCCTCTTTCTTTGTTCTCCTTCCTCTTCCCCTTTCTTTGTTCTCCTTCCTCTTCCTCTTTCTTTGGCTCCTTAGCGTTTCCTTTTTCTTTCTCTCTTGGCACCGTCCTTTGTTCGGGCCAGACCCCTGGGACTAGGGCCTCCCCCGCTCCCCCCATCTCCCTCTCCTTTCCTCTTTTTGGCCCTTCTCTCTCTCTCTCTCTCTCTCTCTCTCTCTCTCTCTCTCTCTCTCTCTCTCTCTCTCTCTCTCTCTCTCTCTCTCTCTCTCTCTCTCTCCCTCTCTCTCTCTCTCTCTCTCTCTTTTTCTCTCTCTACCTCTATCTCTCTCTCTCTCTCTCCTTCTCTCCTCTCTCCCCGCCCCCCTCTCTCTCTCTCTCTCCCTCTCTCTCTCTCTCTCTCTCTCTCTCTCTCTCTCTCTCTCTTTCTTTCTCTCTCTCTCTCTCTCTCTCTCTCTCTCTCTCTCTCTCTCTCTCCTCTCTCTCTCTCTCTCTCTCATCTCTCACTCTCTCTCTCTCTCTCTCTCTCTCTCTCTCTCTCTCTCTCTCTCTCTCTCTCTCTCTCTCTCTCCCTCTCTCTCTCTCTCTCTCTCTCTTTCACTCTCCATCTCTCTCTCTCACTCTCCATCTCTCTCTCTCACTCTCCATCTCTCTCTCTCTCTCTCCTCTCCCCTTACCCACCCTCCGCTCTCTCTCATAACACTTTCTTATTACCCAAGTGATAAGGAGAGCATCCGGGCGTGTGATTTGAAAAAGCTGTTGGTCCCTTATGTATTTTGATATAGATTGGGGGCTTTTGGAGAGGGCTGGGGTGGGGGGAGGGTGGGTGGGGGGGGTGTTCGGTTGAGGGAGGAGTTTATTTTTTGAGAAAGGGGGCGGGTGTTTTTTTCAGACAAGGGGGGAAGGGCGTTGGTTTTCTTTTTAGCTTTTTTATTTTTATTATTATTATTATTATTATCATTATTATTATTATTATTATTATTATTATTATTATTATCATTATTATTATTATTATTATTATTATTATTATTATTATTATTCATTTGGGTTAGAATGATGGCGTTATATGGTTATGTTGATTACTGGTGTTCTATTTTTCTTCTTTTTCTTCTTGTTCTATTTCTTCGTCTTTTCCTCTTCCTCTTCTTGTTTTTCGTGTCGTTATCTTCGTCTTTATCTTCTTCTTCTTCGTCCTCTTCTTCTTCTTCTACATTTTCTCCTTCCCCTTCTCGGTTCTTTCTCTCCGTTTTTTTTTTTTTTTTGCTCTTACAGGAAGTAATCCCCCTCCTCCCTCCCCCTCCCTCTCATAGACGTGTGTCTGTTTGGTGACGTACAGGACCCATCCCCCTCTACCCCCGCTACCTTCTTCCTCTCTCGCTAATCTTCCCCTTCTCCCCTTTCCTCTTCCTTCTTCCCTTCCCTTTCCTCCTTTCTCCCTTCTTTCTCCCTTTCTCATGTCTCTCCTTCCTTCACCTTTCCTTCTTTCTCTTCTTTCTATTTCTCCCTTTTCCCCTTCCTTCATCTTATTTCCCTCCTTCTCGTTTCTTGCTTTCTCTCTTTCTTCCTTCCTCTTCCTTTATCTTTGTCCTTCTTTCTTCCATATTTCCTCCTTCTCCTTTCCTCCCTTCTCTTTCTGCTTCTGACTTGTCTTTCTCTCTTTTTCCTTATCCCCCTTCTCCTTTCCTCCTTTCTCTCTCTTCCCTCCCCTTCCTTCACCTTTATCCCTACCTCTTCTTCTTTATTCCCTCCTTCTCCTTTCTTCCTTCTTCTTCGCCCTCCACTCCCTCCTTCCTCCCTCCCTCCCTTTTCTTTGTTCACATTCGGTCGTGTTTTTGTCGTTATTTCGAGTCGTATCCTGGTGATGTTTCTGTTCTCTTAGTCCTTTTATGTGTGTGTGTGTCTGTTCTCTCTCTCTCTCTCTCTCTCTCTCTCTCTCTCTCTCTCTCTCTCTCTCTCTCTCTCTCTCTCTCTTTCTCTCTCTCTCTCTCTCTGTGTGTGTGTGTGTGTGTGTGTGTGTGTCTCCTTCCCTCCCTCCCTTCCTCCCTCTCC
>NC_091554.1:10892349-10894849 GCF_042767895.1 Penaeus vannamei
TGTCATCTTTGTTTATGTCACTAATTTTCTATTCATTCTTATTATGATTTTTAGTTTTCATCTAAATTTGATTTCACTTATTTTCTGTATTTTAATCATGATTTTTATTTTTTGTCTTAATTTACTTATATCACTTATCTTCAATTTATTAATCTATTACTCATCTTGGTCTTATCATTAGTTTTTCAATTTTTATTTTTTTACTCTTTTATTTATATTTTCTCTACTTTCGAAGACTCTTTTGTGATTAGTCTTCTCTGTTTGTTGATCTTCTTGTCATCAATGCTTTTTTTCGACATTTTTGAGCGGAAGGAGGGAGGGATTGGGGGATGGGGGTGTGAGGGAGGGAGGGAGGGATGGGGGTGTGAGGGAAGGAGGGAGAGAGAGGGGGGGTGAGGGAGGGAGTGGAGGGATGGGGGGTGAGGGAGGGAGGGAGGATGGGGGAGTGAGGAAGGAGGGAGGTAGGGGGGGCAGCTTGTACTTCTAATAAAACCGTTGGAGAGATGGGTTTGAAGCGTCGAGTGGAGTGAGGGAGTGAAGGAGTGATGGTTCTGGAGTAATCGTACTTTTCTTTAGCATACGTTAGGTCATACGTACACACACGCACACACACATCTGTCTAATCTATCTATCTATCTATATCTATACACAAACACACACAAACATAACTATCTATCTATCTATTTATACACAAAAAAATGTATATATATATATATATATATATATATATATATATATATATATATATATATATATATATACATATATGTATATATATATATATGTGTGTATATATATATATATATATATATATATATATATATATATATAGATAGATAGATAGATAGATAGATAGATAGATAGATAGATAGATAGATAGATAGATAGATAGATAGACAGATAGATATAGATAGATAGATAGATAGATAGATGGATAGATAGATGTGTGTGTGTGGGTGTGTGCGTGTGACGTGTGTGTGTATAGAGTATACACACGCGCACACACACTTATATGTATATATATCATCCTTATTATATATGTTACAGTTCCTGAGAAGCTAAAAGCTGTTGTGATCCTGCTGATAAAAACACATAAAACACACACACACACACGCAAACACAAACACACACACAGACACATACATACGTGGTGGGTGGTCTGGTCCCGGGGGGTTGATGGGGTGGGTGGGGGGTGAGGACCGCTTTTATACGTCCATTCCGTGAAATCCATGATGGTCGAGATTCCTGTTTGTTCAAGTGGAGATGTGATAAATAACGACGTAAGGCTCACCCACAGCTGGTCTTGTCTTGCCCCCTCCCCCCTCCCCCCTCTCCGCCCCCCTTTCCTGCTTCCCACCAACTCGAACTGTCTTATCTCTTTTGTTTCTCTCGTCTCCTTTTTTTCTCTCTGGATTTCTGGTTTTGTCTGTCTTTGTTTGTCTTTGCCTCTGTCTTTGTCTGTCTTTCTGTCCCTCTGTCTCTCTCTCTCTGTCTGTCTGTCTGTCTGCCTCTCTCTCTCTCTCTCGTCTCTTTCTTTGTCTCTCTCTCTTTCTTTCTATCTCTCTCTCTCTCTCTCTCTCTCTCTCTCTCTTTCTTTCTATTTCTCTCTCTCTCTCTCTCTCTCTCTCTCTCTCTCTCTCTCTCTCTCTCTCTCTCTCTCTCTCTCTCTCTCTCTCTCTCTCTCTCACTCTCTCTCTCTCTCTCTCTCTCTCTCCTACCCCTACTCCCTTCCCTAATTAAAGAAATCCGAGGCCTATTAATCTTACGTAAAACCTTCTGTTATCAATTCAATCGCTGCTATTTTCCGGTTTATGGTATATAGTAACAGCGCCGACCTACCACAAGGGGGAAGGGGTGGGGTCAGACAGCTGGTGGTGTAGTTAAAGGGGGGGGGGGGTCAACCATCTGTAGCAGGGGTAGTGAGGGCACATGACCAACTGTAGAAGGGTTGAGACTGTATGAGAAAGGGCGTGGGATATGGGGGTGACGATTACTTTTTGTCTAATCAGGAGAAGGGTTAACCATTGTGGATATAAAAAGAATAGAAATATAGATATGTTATGATTTTTTTTTCTTTTGCTTGTTTTTTTCTTGTATAAATATTACATTTGCACAAGCGTTGGTGTTAACAGAATCGTGAAACAGAAAGTTACTATTAATACCAAAGTTTATACAAACGCCACGAAATACGCCATCAATGGACAAATACTGATTTCTTTACCTACCAATTACGTCCAAAAATTAATAACTATTTAAGCCAAAATTCACTTAGATCTAATTCCATTAAATCCTGCATAACACTCCACCTTTTTATTCCACCTCTTTTTCCGAGTTGAACCTCAGTCACACAAATTTTCACACTCACCTCCACGCAAAACTTCAGTCGAAACTCGAAACTTCACGAACATGATCTGCACATCACTAACAATCTGTACGAGGAAATGCGCATTACGAATGAATGAAAATAATCAGCTGACGAACTGGGGGTTGTAATGGGAAC
>NC_091554.1:10902349-10904849 GCF_042767895.1 Penaeus vannamei
TTTTTTTCCATCTCCTCCTCCTCCTATTCTTCTTCTTCAACATCATCTTCTTCTTCTCCTCTTTTATCTTCCATCTCCTCCTCCTCCTCCTCCTCTTCTTCTAGTTTTTTTTCTTCCTCCTCCTCCTCCTCCTCTATTTTTCTTCCATCTCATCTTCCTCTAATCCTCTCAACCTCCTCCTCTTCCTGATCTTTCTCTACCTCTTCGTTTCCCTATCTTTATTTCTCTTTCTCCTCAATCATTTATTTCCATTTAAATCCCTTTTCCTCCATGATTTATTTCCATTTAAATCTACTGGCAATGAAAAATATAATTTCCAATCGCGAGACGATTTTCATGATAAGGACAATCATTGTAATTAGATAAGATTAGTTATAGTGTTATCAGTATTGATATTAGACGTGAGAGGAATGATAATCTTAATCAAAATGGCAATGAATTTGATAATTAAAGATAGAAATGACGATAAAGACAATAAAGACGATAATGATGAGAGTAACTATGATGATGATAATAATAAGATCGATAATGATGATGGCGTTGATAATGTTGATAATGATAATAATCATGATAATGATAACAATAATAATAATAATAGTAATAATAATAATAATGATAATAACAGCAACAGTAATAGTGGTAATAACAATAACAATAAAGGTAATGATAATCATAATGATGATAATAATGATGATATTGATGGTAATAATGGAAATATTAATATTAATAATGATGATGATAACAATAATGATAGAAGTAATAATGATAATAATAGTAATAATGATAATGATAATGAAAATAGTAGTACTACTAATAATAGAAATAATAATTAAAAAATAGTAATAACAATGATGATAAGGATAGTGGTATTAATGGTGAAATAAGGATAATAACAAAAATAATAAGGATAATAAAAGAATTTAAATAAAAGATGATGATAATAAAATGCAAGGATAAAAATCATAATGATAATGACAATATTATCATTATCATTTGTGTCATTATCAAAATGATGATGATAATGATAACAATAATGCTGATAATAATCCTAATGATAATAGTTATAATTATGATAATGACAGAAATAATGATAATCATAATAATAATAATAATGATAATAATAATAATAATAATAATAATAATAATAATAATAATAATAATAATAATAATAATAATAATAATAATAATAATAATAAAGATAATAATAATAACAATGATAATGATAATAACAATAATAACAATAATGATAATGATAATAATAGCAATAATGATAATAATGACAATAACAATGGAAATGATAATAAAAATGATAATGATATTGATAACAATAATAACAACAACAGTAGATTGAAATGGAAATAAATCCTTGAGGAAAAATAAAAATAAAGAGAGGGAAACGAAGAGGAAGAGAAAGAGTAAGAAGAAGAAGAGGATAATAATAATACAAAAATGTTAATAATAATAATAAAAAACAGAAACAATAAATGGGAAGTTATATATATCAACGAAAAAGAGGAGAAAGAAGAAAAAATAAATACTGGAGGAGGAGGAGGAAGAGGAGGAGAAGAAGGAAGAAAAAAAAGAAGAGGAGGAGAAGGAAAAGAAGAAAGATTTGACGGTTTGTTTCACGGACGGAATATTTATCCAACTAATGGATACGCCGGCCATTACCTCCCCTCCCCCTCCCCCTCCCCTCTCCCCATCCCCCGACCCCTCTCCCCCCACCCACAGAGCCTCCCTCCCCCTCTCCCCCTCCCACAGACCCTCCTTCCATCCCCCTCCCCCAACTCCCTCCCCCACCCCCACCCACATCCCCACCCCCCTCCCCTCACAGACCCTCCTTCCCTCCCCCTCCCCACCCATATCCCCACCCCCCTCTACCCCACTCACAGACCTTCTCTCCCTCCCCTCCCCCACCCACATCCCCACCCCCCTCTACCCCACTCACAGACCCTCCTTCCTCCCCCTCCCCCCACCCACATCCCCACCCCCTCTACCCCACTCACAGACCTTCTCTCCCTCCCTCCCTCCCCTCTAGCCCTTCCCCATACCCCAGTACCCCCTCCCTTCCCTGCCCCTTCCCATATTCCCCCCCCCACTCACCCCCCATTTCGTGTCTCATTTCCGTTTTATTCATTTGTAAAAAAAAAAAAAAAAATGTTTTTAATGTTATTTTATTACTGTTTATTACTGATAATGATGATGATAATGATAAAGATAAGGATAGCACTAATAATGATTATTATAACAATATTGATAATAATAGTTATCCTTATCATCATTGTAATGATATTGATACCATTACTACTACTTATAATGATGATGGTAATGCTAATAATAATACTGATAATAATGTTAACAAAAATAATGATAATAAAGATAATGATAATAATGATGGCGATGATGATGATGATGATGATAATTATGACGATGATAATGATGATAATAATAATGATGATGATGGTGATGATGATAATGGTGATGATAATAATGATGAAAA
>NC_091554.1:10909849-10924849 GCF_042767895.1 Penaeus vannamei
TCTCTCTCTTACACACATACCTTTGTCTCCTTTAGCTTCTCATCCTTTTCCCTTCTCTACTTCTCTTTCTCTCCCCCTCTTCTCCCTCGTTCTTCTTCTTTTTCTCCTTCTTCATCATTATCATCATCTCCTCCTCTTCCTCCTCCTCTGTCTATCTCCTCCATTTGTTTTAACTCCTTTTTCTCTCCCGTTTTCTCCATCTCCCAACCACACCTGGCTTCCCAAACCAGTTGGTTCTTTCCACCTGCCTTTTGCCTCCATCCCTTTTATCGGCCATCTTCTCGTCTCCCTCATTCTGTTATCTCCACCTATCTGGCCTCTCCCTCCGTCATTTTCTCTCCCACTTCTCCAGCAATAAGTAATATATGGCAGCACTTGAAGCGAGTGAACACTTGGAGCCCCGCAGCCCGTGTGAAGAATGGCGGCTCAAGTACCCTTTGTTTATATTACTGTTTTCATTTTATCGCCCAGGAATTTGTCTTAAAAAACGACCTTTTTTCGTGAGACATTTTCCCCTTCAGGTCGTAAAGGCTCGGTCGTGATTTTGTGGTTGTCGTAGAAGGGTTTTTTGGAAAATGTTATTTCGGTTTAAAGGAATTTTGGTCTGCGCTTCGCTTTAACGGGGTTGGAGGTAAATGGAGCGCGGAAAATGTGATTTTTTTCTTTCGTTTTCTATGAATTTTTATTTTTATATTAGTTATTTTGTTCTAATTATTATTTTCATTTATTTATCTATCCCGTTATATACCTATTTATTTGTTTACTATAATTATTTATTTTTCCTCTCTCTTGCTATCTATTTATTGATTTATTTCATCTATTTGTTATTACTCTCCCTCTCTTTCTCTCTCTTTAGTTTTCATTCAGCTTTATCTCTGCACCATCATCATCACCATTTCCATTTATCTCCTCCTTCTCTTATCTCTACTCTCCCCCCCCCCCGGACTCTCCTACCCCCACCTCATGTCATTTCCTAACGTCCTTTTTTCTTCCTACCTTATTTATTCCTTTCCTCCTTCTTCTCTCTTTTCGCCGACTTTTTTCGACACGTTTCTTCTCATTTTACTTATTCTTTTTCTTCTTCTTTTCTGTCCATTTCGTTATATATTTTTTTCTCCTCTCTATTCTTTTTCTTTTCTTTTCGCTGTATGTCTTATTATCTTCTCCCTGTTCTTCTTCTTGTTCGTTGTTTTCCATATTTATCTTTATCGTTCTTATTCCCTTTCTTCTTCGTCTTCGTAGTCTCTTTCGTTATATTTCTTCTCACCTTATCTATTCCCTCTCTTCCTCTCCTTCTTCTTCACCTTCGTTTTTATTTCTTCTAATCGCTTTTTATTCTTCTTTTTCTTTTCCTTATCCTTCGCTGCCTTTTTTTTCGCCATAATTCTTCTTATCTTATCTACTCCTTTTCTATTCCTCCTCCTTCTTTTTCTCCTTTTTCTTCTTTCTTCCCCCTCCTCCTCCTCCTCCTCCTCCTCCCCCTCCTTCTCCTCCTCCTTCTCCTTCTCCTCCTCCCCCTTCTCCTTCTCCTTCTCGTTCTCCTTCTCCTCCTCCTTCTCCTCCTCCTCCTCCTCCTCCTCCCACCTCCTCCTCCTTCTCCTTCTCTTCCTCCTCCTCCTCCTCATCCCCCTCCTCCTCCTCATCATCATCATCCCCTCCTCCTCTTCTTTCTCTTCCTCCTCCTCCTCCTCTCCCCGTCCTCCTCCACCTCCACCTCCTCCCCCTCCTCCCTCCTTCCTCCTCCTCCTCCTCTCTTCCACCTCACCCTCCACCTCCATCTCCACCTCTTCATCCTCCCCCTCCACCTCCACCACCTCCACCTCCTCCTCCTCCTCCACCTCCTCCTCCTCCACCTCCTCCTCTTCCTCCACCTCCACCACCTCCACCTCCACTTCCACCACCTCCTCCTCCCCCAACTCCTCCTCCATCCTTTTTTTTTCCACTATAGACATCGACTTTGTTTAAGTAAAGTGCGTCGGACAAGGTCAAGGAGATGAGGCAAGGGATCTGTTAAATGCTTTTTGTAACTGTCATGTCCAGGTGAGGCGCTGCTTGGTTCGATGCAGCGCGCGGGTCTTCGGGGGGAGGTGTGGGATGGGGGAGGGTGGGGAGTGAAGGGAGAGCTGGTAGGGGAGAGAGGGGAGGGAGGGAGGGAGGGGTGCGGGGGAGAGCTGGTAGGGGAGAGAGGGGAGGGAGGGGTCGGAGATGCATCGTGGGGGTGAGGGGAGAGCTGGTAGGGAAGGGGAGGGAGGGATTGGGGGATGCGAGGGGGGTGGGGAGTGTGTGGGGGGAGGAAGGAGATCTGGTAGAGGAGGGAAGGGAGGGGATTGGGCATGCGAGAGGGGTGGGGAGGGGGGGCGAGGGGAGGCGGGGGTTTGGGAAGGGTGAAGGGAGAGCTGGTAGGGGAAGGGAGGGAGGTGTTGGAGGGATGGAGGGGAGGATGGGGGTTTGCGAGGGGGTGGGATCTCCCGCAGGAGGGGATAGGGGGTGGCAGGGGTTTGGGGATGCGAGGGGAGGCAGGGGATGGAGGGGGTTTGTGGGGAAGGTGAAGGGGGAGGGGATCTCGGGGGAGGCGGGGGGGATGAGGGGAGGTCTGGTAGGGGAGGGGAGGGAGGGGTTTGGGGAAATTCTTGGGGATGGGGAGGGTGGGGCTTTGCAGGGGAGTTGGGATCTTCCGGGGGAAAGGATGGGGGGATCTCGCGGGGAGGAGGGGTAAAGAGGGAGGGAAGGAGAGAGAGAGAGAGAAAAAGAGCTCTTTGGTCATGTTTTATCATTACTATCATATCATTATCCTCATCATCATCATCGTCATCATAAGCATCCTCACTATCATTATCATTATTTAGTGCATGTACATTTCCGTGCATTTTCATAAAAGATGTTAGTACAACGTATTTTGAGAGGATGCAGTATGTACAGACATGTGTAATGTTTATGCTTGTATGTTTATGTTTATATATACATGCAAATTTGTAAGTATGTATATTTGTATGTATGCATGTATACATGTATTATGTAAACATTATGATGTTTGTATGTATATATGTATATATTTTTTGTGAATGTGACTAAGCGAATTTTTTGGTTAATAATGTTTACACTATTTTACATATTTATTTATAACATCTATTTGCGTATTTATCTCGTCCGTATATATTCTATCATTGTACTGTTATGAAAAGATAGATGTTTTAATCGCTAGTATAGGATTAAGATTTTTATGCACAAGGTAATGTTTATCTTTGTTTTCATAGTAACAATAAGTATTTTCTTTTTTTTCTCGCTTTCGCAGTAACACTATTTTTTTCTTTTTGTTTTCATAGTAATATCAAATATTCTATTTTCCTTTTGATTTCGTAGTAATATCAAGTATTTTATCTTATTTTTATTTCGTAGTAATACTACGTACTTTCTTTTCTTTTCGCTTCAGTAATAATATCTAGTATTTTCTTTTCATTTCGCTTTCGTAGCAGTATCAAATATATCCCTTTGATTTGCTCTTCGTAGTATTATCAAGCATTATCCCTCCTTTTCCTCTTCCTACTAATGTTCGGTATTTTCCTTTGCCTTTGTTTACTATCATTTCATTCATTCAGGGACGAGTATTGTCTACCCCCATCTGGTCGACTCTTTCAAAATGTAAACAAACTCACGTTGAATTCCTTATGGGATGTACCAGCTGCCAATTCAGTATACGTGAGGGTTTGTATGTATGTACAGTATCTTTCAGTGTATCTGCCTGCTTGTTGTTAGTGTATCTGTGTATTTGTTTGTTTTTGTGTGTTTGTGTGTGTGTTTGCGTGTGTGTATGTGTAAATGTGTTTCTGTATAAGTGTGTGTGTGTGTGTATAAGTGTGTGTTTGTGTGTGTGTCTTTTTGCTCTTACTATTATTGTTAATTTTCATTGTTATATATATTAATGTTAAAAATGATGAATAGGACGATGCCGATGTTGAAATGCTGATAATGATGATTGTGATGATAATAATGATGATGTTACAATAACAAAAAAACAAAATGTCCGAAAGAAATAAGGCAATATTATGATAATACATTTTTTAAGATCATTTTTCATATAACAAAACTATTAATACCACACGCATTGGTAATGACCTTACAAAACAAAAGAACTAGAATTAGTGTCTCCCTCCACCGCTAGAGGGCCAGGAAAGATGGCGGCGCTGCAACAGTTGAGTGGCGCTTCAAGCACTCCCATATTGCAAGGTGATTGCAAGGTGACGAAACTGGTGGCTTGATGCTCACCTAATGGAGGGGAGGGGGAGGGGATCAGGGGGAGGAGGGGGTTGAAGAGGGAGGGGAGGGGAGGGAAGGTGGTGAGGGAGAGAGAGGGGGGGATGGGTAAGGTGTGAGGGTGGGGAAAGGGATAGGTATTAGGAGGAAAAAGGAGGGGCGGGAAAAGGGATAGGTGGGAAGAGAGGGAGAAAGGGAGAAAGATAAGGTGATGTTGGAAGGGAGAAGAGAGGGGGGAACGAAGAGGTGAGAGGTAAAAAAATGTTAGAAAGAGAGAAGGAAGAAGAGAGGGAGAAAAGGACAGGTGAGAAAAGAGAAGGGGGGAAGGAGAGGAGAAAGAGAAGATTGGGAGAAGTGATAGAAGGGAAAAGAGAGAGAAAAGGAGGAATGAGAAAAATGAAAGAGGAAAAAGGAAGAGGAAAGAAGGGGAAAATAACAGAGAAGAAGCCAAGAGAGAAAAGAAAAGAAGAAACAAAAGACGATAGAGAGGAAAGAGAAGAGAAGGCTAAAGAAGACGAAGGGAGGGAAGGGGGGAGAGGGGGGAGGGGGACCGGCAAGTTGCAAATACCCACGCATTGTTATATTTAGTAACCTGGTCTTGAGGTGTTATTAGCCCATGACAAGAGGGGGGGGGGGGTTGATATCAAATGTCACTGTTGCCGAGTTCTTTGCATGTCGTTGGTCATGGCCCATTGGCATAGGGTAGACACACACACATAAACATATACGGTCAAGCAAACAAACAACAAACAAATAAGCATGTATGTGTATATGTATGTATGTAGATATATATATATATGTGTATAATATATATATATATATATATATATATATATATATATATATATATATATATATACATATACTTATATACATACGTATATACATACATATATGTATATATACATACATATATATATATATATATATATATATATATATATATATATATATATATACATACATATACATACATACATATATACATACATATACATACATATATAGATAGATAGATATAGATATACATATATATATACATATATATATATATATATATATATATACACATACATATATATATATATATATATATATATATATATACACATACATACATATATATATATATATATATATATATATATATATATATATGTATATATATTCGTAAAATGCATACATACATACATACATATATGTATATATATATATATATATATATATATATATATATATATATATATATATATATATATATATACATATATATACATATATATATACATGTGTGTATATATATATATATATATATATATATATATATATATATATATATATATATATATACATATATATACACACATATGTGTATATATATATATGTATATATATATATATATATATATATATATATATATATATATATATACATATACATATACGCATAAATATACATCATATATACATATACCCATGTAGATGTACATGTGCATGTAGTACCTGCCTGGTTCCCAAACGCACACAAGCAGCGTCCCCAGCCCGCGCGCAGCCCAGCCAGACCCGAATAAACGCGAGCAGCTCCCGACACAGAATCGGCCTCAAGTGCGCAGGTCAAGTGGCCGCAGGGGGGAAACCTCGGGGAAAGTGGGTAAGCCGCAAGCACGAAGGAGAAGAAGAATAAGGAGGAGGAAGAGGAGGAGGAGGAGGAGGAGGAGGAGGAGGAGAGGGTTCATCATTGCAAGCAAGCCGGATCTGCTTAATCTTAATCTGGGCTTGATTAATGGCCCCCATTAAAACGCTGGTAGATTCTCGACCACTGTAAGTCTGTCTGTCTGTTTGTCTGCGCCGCAGTCCAGCTCTTCGGGGCAAGAAGATGCGGTTCGTCTTGGAGAAAAACGTTCTAAGATTCGAAATTGGAATATTTTTTGTATGGTAGTTTAAAACGTTCGAAAATGGTATATTTTTTCTATGGTGGTTTAAAAGTTCGAAAATGGGATATTTTTTCTATGGTGTCTTAAAACATTCGTAAATAGGATATTATTTTCTATGGTGGTTTAAAACATTCGAAAATGGGATATTATTATTTTTTCTATGGTGGTTTAAATCGTTCAAAAATGGGATGTATTTTTTCTATGATGGTTTAAGAGGTGATATATTTGGAGTTTTATAATGGAGAATGGCGCTTATGATTTCGTTCGTTGCAATACGCGTGAGTGATCGATAGTGCCACTAAGTGACATTTCTACAACTCTGTTCTGTTGGTGAACGTTATTGTAATAATCTTATGTTTTCTTCTCCTTCTTCTTCTCACCCTTCTCTATCCTTCTCTCTCTCTTTCTTTTCCCCTCTCTTACTCTCTCTCTATCTATCTCCCTTTCTTTTCCTCTCTCTCTCTCTCTCTATCTATCTCTTACTCTTTTTCTCCTCTCTCTCTCACTCACTCTCTTCCCTCTTTTTACTTTTGCTCTCTTTCTCTCCTTTGCACGCTTTTCTCCTTCCCTCGTCTCCCCTCACCACCATCCTCCGTTCTCACTTGTCTCTCCATCTCCTCTATCCCTCTCCCTCCCCCCACCTCCCCTCTCCCCACGTCCCTATCCTTCCCCTCACCCTCCTCCCTTTCCCCTCCCCCTACCCCCTACCCTTGACACAATCCGAGGCGCTGAGACAACAAGCGAGACAGCTCTCAGCGGGGAGTCGACGTGATGGCGGAACACATTACCATACTGGCACTCGTCACCCCTCACCCTCCATCCTCCTCGCCCCGTCTCTCTTTTATTTCTCTAACTCTCTCTTTCTCTCTCTCTCCTCTTTCCTTTTTTCTCCTTCCCCCTCTAATTCGTCTTTATTCCTTTAGAGTCCCTCTTATTTCTCTAACACTCTCTTTCTCTCTCCTCTTTTCTTTCTTCTCCTTCCTCCTCTAATTCGTCTTTATTCCTTTAGAGTCCCTCTTATTTCTCTAACTCTCTCTTTCTCTCTCCTCTTTTCTTTCTTCTCCTTCCTCCTCTAATTCGTCTTTATTCCTTTAGAGTCTTACTTCTCTAACTCTCTCTTTCTCTCTTTCTCCTCTTTTTAAAAAATCTTTCCTTTCTTCGCCTCTCCCCCTCTTCTCCTCGAGTCTCTCTCTGTCATTCCCGAGCGATAAGCGAGACTATAGAGGAGGGGATAATCGGCCAAGATAAAGGAGGGTGTCTTGGCAGCGTCAGAGCAGCTCGGCCTCAGAAGGTGTCGAGTTCCCTCCGCCAACCAGGCTTACGCACGCCACCAATTCCCGTTTTCTTTGTGTGGATTTATCGCCTGACAAGGAAGAGGGGGGGGGGGGACTCTTTTGAATAATTGCAGGGTATGCTATCCTTCGTTGGGCTTCTGTAGGTAGGTTGTAGGTTGTGATATTCTTTTGTGCATTTCAAATAAACGTAGGTTGTAAATCAATGTCTGGCATTAAGGGAGGGCCAGTGCCCGCCGCCGGCACTGTAGGGCCAGACGGTGCCGTGGGATAGACTCCAGGCCAGTGTAATGGTGCCACTCCCCTCCCTGACTGCATCACTCACTGCCAACACTTACCGTTATCATTAAGCCTTCATTAATTCCATGTGTAATATATGGTTTACAACATAAAACGGTACACTAATTCTTATGCTTATATACGTCGAACGTTCTCCAACCTCTTGAATTCGAAGACGTAATTTACATCTAATGATTATTTTTGCTTTACGTCTTTACAAAGAGACAGAGGCCGTTAATGTACACGCACGGGGCCGCACGCACTTGTGACTTATGGCAGCCCGTTAAGCACACCTGTATTTCGTTATCGACTCCTACACTCTCTGGCAAAGCCCTCTTATCAATCTCTCTTATGCCCACTCTTGATTTATCTACCCTTTGCTCTTTCTCTCTTTCTCCCTTGCTTTGTCTCGCTCTATCTCTCACCTTTCTCTCTTCCTCTCTCTCGCTCTCTCTTTCCCTCCTCCCCCTTTCTCTCTCTCTCTCTCTCTCGCTCCCTCACCCTCTCTCTCCCTCCCTCTTTCACCTCCATTTACTCTCACTCACTCCCTTTCCCTCCTACCTCCCCCCTTTCTCCCTCTCTCCCTCCCTCTTTCACTTCCATTTACTCTCACTCTCTCTCTTTCCCTCCTACCTCCCCCCCTTTTCTCCCTCCCTCCCTTTCCCCCCTCCCTCTCCCTCCCTTCCACCCGGACTCTGACACCGGCGCGTGTTCCTAGCCCGATGATTAAGAGAAGTGGCACGAGATCCTCAAAATATTCGTGTGGTTTCTCTCATTATGGAGTGCATATGCCGGGCACTTTTTTATAATTGCGAGAGGCCCAACGCAATAAATAGTCATATGTATATATATGTTCAGATATAAACGCGTGTCTACATATCTGTCTATGTATCTACTGTCTATTTGTCTGTCTATATGCTTATTCTAACAAACTGGTCGACGTATTAGATGACGGATAAATGCATACATATATACATACATAGCACGCACACTCACACACGTTTGTACATCCTCTAAGAATGTCAGCGATGTTTGCCATATATGCAAATACCCAAAATTCCTTGTCACTCTATCACCCCTTAACCCCCCCCCACCCCCATCTCTACCCCCACATGCCCCCCACCCCCACATGTCCCCCACCCCCCATCTCTACCCCCCACCCACACGTCCCCCACCCACTATCTCTACCCCCCCCCCCTACACACACGTCCCCCGACCCCATCTGTACCCCTTCACCCCCTTGCACGCTGGCCAGTGTCACCAGCACGTGCCAGGTCCTCCGGCTAAGTGTCCCAAGAACCCCCTGACGAAGGCTTGAGGACCTGCGATAGGACACTCCTTAGGGTAATGGCCGCCCGATAGAGGCCGCCACCTCCGCCGCGCGCCAAAAGAGATTTCCGGTGAAGTAATTGGCCCGTTTGTTTATTTCGGTTGTTTAGCACTTCGGTTGTTTTTGTTTTGTTTGTATTTTGTGTTTGTTGGGTTGTTTAGATTTTGTTTGTTTTGTTTTGTTTGTATTTTGTGTTTGTTGGGTTGTTTCGTTTGTTTGTTGATTTGGTGATTTTTTTGTTTAGTTGTCATTATCTATTCATCTGCTTATTCATTAATTTATTCGTTTATTTGTTTATCTATTTGCTTATTTATTTATTTACTTATTTATCCATTCATTTCTTTAACAGCTGAATGCGTGTATTGATGTGTATAAAAACACACACAGGTACTCGATGTAAATTGTAACATTTTACTTACTACATTACAAACACACATATACACACACATGTCGGTCTTCAGTACACACACACACACACACACACACACACACACACACACACACACACACACACACACACACACACACACACACACACACACACACACACACACAAAAAAAAAAAAAAAAAAAAAAAAAAATATATATATATATATATATATATATATATATATATATATATATATATATATATATATATACGAAACGCCTTACCACTGAACTATTAATAAACAATAATCTGCAAGGTACGTTGCAAAGGAAGTGCTATAGTGATATAACAATTTTTTTTTTATATATCTATTCGACTGATGATTTTGTTTAAAGATTATGCAGTGAAGATAAGTACATGTTTCGCAAAGTTTTAAAATTTTGTCTGTAATGTAAAGAGTGATGTTATTTATAGTAATCGTACTTTTAAAAAAATAAACATTTGATAATGTATTCCAGTGGAACATAATGAATTGTACGAATAACAAAGGCATTTAATGTTCTTGTCACGAACAGATAAAACTTAGAGCACCATTCTTATAAAGGAATAAGTAAGATAAAGTATAAAAAAGAAAAGAAAAGAAAAAAGGCATTTTTATAGATAGATAGATAGATAGATAGATGAATAAATGATATAAAATGAGAAACAAAAATCAAGTTTAGAGAGTAAGTGTATCAATGCACGGATTATCACGCTCATTACACACTTGACCTTTCACTCTATCCCCGGACCCCCTACCCCCTACCCCCTCCTCACTCCCCTACTCCCTACCTCTACCTCATCTTGTTTTTCTTTCATTTTCTGTTTTTTTAAATTCCTTATGTTTTTTTATGTGTTTTTCTTTGGTTTTTTATGCGTGTTTTTTTTTTTTTTTTTTTTTTTTTTTTAGTCGAAAAGGAATAAAATGATAAAATAATGATGATAATGGTTGTAATGAAAACATTGATAATGATAATGATAATAACGATAATGGTGATGATGATCAAAATGTATAGTGATAATGATAATAAAAGTTATGATCATAATATTGTTAATGGTGATGATAAAAAGATAATGATAAAAGTAATGAGTAACAAACAAACATTTATTCCTCAATCCGCATTTATTCTTTACGTTTTTTCTAATAGTTTTACAGTTTCACCATTTGCCTTGTTTATTTCCACTATCTTCATCTCCACCTTTCTTAGTCCCGGTCACAGCTTTCAGTCCACCTTTGCTCTCTCTTCCACCTTCTGTATCCACTTCCACCCTCTCCTCCACCTTTTTCTCCACCTCCATCTTCTCTTCCACTTTTTCCTTCAACTTCTACCTTCTGTATCCACTTCCACCCTCTTTTCCACCTTCTTCCTCCACTTCCATTCTCTCTTCCACCTTCACCCTCTCCCGCCTTCCAACTATCTCCTCCACCTTTATTGTAATCTCATTTCCATCTCCACCTCCACCGCTTATCCTTACCACCCACCTTTCCCTCTCCCTACCCTACCCTTATTCCCCCTACCCTATTTCCTCTTTCCCCTCCCCCCCTCTCACCCTACCTCCCCCTCCCCTACCTCCGCACTTCCCCCCCACCCCTACCTCCGGGTTTACCCTCCACCCCCACCCCCACCCCTACCCCTACCTCCTGCTTTTACCCCCAACCTTTCCTTCACGCCTATCCCCCTCTCTCCCCTCCATCCCTACCCTCCACCCCACCAACCTTACCTCCCCCCCCCCCCCGCCCCCAGTGGCATGCAAGGATGAGATTGCAAAAGGTTGGAATGCCGTTCAGGGTTACCTTTCAGATTTTGCAACTGTTTTTTGTTTTATTTATGACCTATGCATATTTGAATAGAAGTTGAGTTGGGTAGATGGAGCGAGTTGATGACGATAGAAAGATAATGGTAGGTAGGTAGGAAGTGGGAGAGGGGTGGAGTGTATTATTCTACAATACATTATATATATATATATATATATATATATATATATATATATATATATATATATAAAGAATAAAATGAAAAACAGAACAAAGAAATCATAAAGATCTTAAGGAAACAGAAAACGAAAGAAAAGCAAGAAGAGGTAGAGAGGGAGGGGGCGGGGGAGTGGGGGATAGAGTGATCATCTAAAAATTACTTTGAAGGCAACTCAGGTTTCTTCGGCGCCTCCTATGCATGTGGAAATTCCTTTTGGCGTTCCTCATTTTCGTCGGTAGGGGGGGGGGATGTTGCTTCCCCCACCCCACCCTTTGCCGGTACGATACTGCCTCCACCCTTCCCCTCCTCCTTATCACGCCCACCACAGCCCCCACCCCCTCCCCATTACTATCGATCTTTCCTTATCTACCTACATCCTCGCCCCTCTCCCCACCATATTCATCCCACCCCCACCCTTACTCCCAACCTCCAATCCTACCCCCACCACCACCACCTCCCCCCTCTTTACCCCCTACCTCCGCCCTAATCCCCCACCGATCTTACCCCACCTACCTCCACCATTACTCCCCCACCACCACCACTCTCATAACCCCCACTACCTCCCCCCTCTTAACCCCCAACTCCCACCCTTACCCCCAATGTCCACCATTACCCCCCACCACCACCACCCTTACCCCTCCCTTTAATCCCCCCACTTCCACCCCCTCCACCCCCACCCCCCACTTCCACCCCTACCCCCACCCCCAGCTCCCACCCATACTCCATTACCCCCTACCTCCACCCTTACCCCTCGCCTTAATCCCCCCACTTCCACCCCCTCCACCCCCACCCCCAACCCCAACCCCCACTTCCAAGAGCCACCTCCCCCCTCCTTACCCCCTATCTTCTCCCTTACCCCTCGCCTTAATCCCCCCACTTCCACCCCCCTCCACCCCACCCCCACCCCCCACTTCCAAGAGCCACCTCCCCCCTCCTTACCCCCTATCTTCTCCCTTACCCCTCGCCTTAATCCCCCCACTTCCACCCCCACTTCCACCCCCACCCCCACTTCCAAGAGCCACCTCCCCCCCTCCTTACCCCCTATCTTCTCCCTTACCCCTCGCCTTAATCCCCCCCACTTCCACCCCCACTTCCACCCCCACCCCCACCCCCCACTTCCAAGAGCCACCTCCCCCCCTCCTTACCCCCTATCTTCTCCCTTACCCTTCGCCTTAATCCCCCCACTTCCACCCCCCTCCACCCCCACCCCTCCACCCCCACCCCCACTTCCACCCCCCTCCACCCCCACCCCCCACTTCCAAGAGCCGCCCCCGACCGTGGAGGAGGAAGAGGTCTCGGCGATGACAGGCTGAAGCTGCGCGTGATATATGCTCGGGCGCCATTAGTGAAACAGAGGGTCGTGTCTCCGCCCTTAAACTACGAATTATTTCCTCTGTTTTTTTTCGAGAACACCCACGACTATCTTCTATCCTCTATCCTCTATCTTCGTCCGCCCACGACTATCCTCTGTCCTCTATCCTCGTCCGGCCACGACTATCCTCTATCGTCAATCCTCATCCGGCCACGACTATCCTCTGTCCTCTATCCTCGTCCGCCCACGACTATCCTCTGTCCTCTATCCTCGTCCGGCCACGACTATCCACTGTCCTCTATCCTCGTCCGCCCACGACTATCCTCTATCCTCTATCCTCGTCCGGCCACGAATATCCTCTATCCTCTGTCCTCTATCTTTGTCCGTTTATATGAATTGTTTTCTTTGTGTACATCAGTTTGTTGTTTTTCATACAAATTTCTATTTGTTTGTGAGTTCGTTCACGTGTGACTATCCATAGAGTAGTATGCTCATAGACCTATCCATGTTAATGCATACACATGCACGCACGTCCACTACACACACACAAAACCCACACACACATCCACAATCCAAACACATCCACCCGCACATCCACACACAAAACAGACACATCAACACACACGCACACACATCCACACACAAAACAAAACCCACACACACATTCACAGTGCAAACACATCCAGCCACACATCTACACACATAAACACGTTAACATACACGGACACATACCCACAGACATACACAATACAAAACCCATACACACATCCACCATGCATACACATCCATCCACAACACACACTCATCCACCCACATCCACAACAAACACTCATCCACCCAAACATCCACACACACACCAACCTACATCCACCACACCCGGAAGCTACCCACATCCACATTACAAACACATCCACCCACACATCCACAACACACAAACACATCCACCCCCACATCCATCCAAACATCCACAACACACACTCATACACCCAAACATCCACAACACACACTCATCCACCCAAACATCCACAACACACACTCATCCACCCAAACATCCACAACACACACTCATCCACCCAAACATCCACAACACACACTCATCCACCCAAACATCCACAACACACACTCATCCACCCAAACATCCACAACACACACTCATCCACCCAAACATCCACAACAAACACTCATCCACCCGAACATTCACAACACACACACATACACCCAAACTTCCACAACACACACTCATACACCCAAACATCCACAACACACACTCATCCACCCAAACATCCATAACACTGACTCATCCACCCAAACATCCACAACACACACTCATCCACCCAAACATCCACAACACACACTCATCCACCCAAACATCCACAACACACACTCATCCACCCAAACATCCACAACACACACTCATCCACCCAAACATCCACAACACACACTCATCCACCCAAACATCCACAACACAAACTCATCCACCCAAACATCCTCAACACACACTCATCCACCCACATCCACAACACACACACACATCCACCCAAACATCCCCAATACAAACACATCCACCCACACAACCACACACCCACATCCACAACACACACTCATCCACCCAAACATCCTCAACACACACTCATCCACCCACATCCACAACACACACTCATCCACCCAAACATCCACAACACACACTCATCCACCCAAACATCCACAACACACACTCATCCACCCAAACATCCTCAACACACACTCATCCACCCACATCCACAACACACACACACACATCCACCCAAACATCCCCAATACAAACACATCCACCCACACAACCACACACCCACATGCACAACACACACTCATCCACCCAAACATCCACAACACACACTCATCCACCCAAACATCCACAACACACACTCATCCACCCAAACATCCACAACACACACTCATCCACCCAAACATCCACAACACACACTCATCCACCCAAACATCCACAACACACACTCATCCACCCAAACATCCACAACACACACTCATCCACCCAAACATCCACAACACACACACACTCATCCACCCAAACATCCACAACACAAACTCATCCACCCAAACATCCTCAACACACACTCATCCACCCACATCCACAACACACACACACACATCCACCCAAACATCCCCAATACAAACACATCCACCCACACAACCACACACCCACATCCACAACACACACTC